>NW_024883607.1:0-60281 GCF_019059575.1 Amphibalanus amphitrite
AAACAATAAATAACTGTTATTGTTAATCCTAGAGATAATCACCAAATATGTATTATCCTCGAGTAATCTGCGATACCCTTTCACTCACATACTTTTAATGAACAGAGCTGAGGAGTGAGGAAGCCGGCCATTCATCCACGCACTCCGAGGGTTTCTACATCAGAGAAGAATCCCAGTTTAGAACTACTTCTCAAGAACGTCGGGAACAGCTAATTAGCCTGTTAAATACCAAACTTAGGGAACTTCCATAGCTGTGTGGGGAACAACTAATGATGAACTTAACCCGCGCGGGCTGGGGGGGGGGGAAATTTTTACCCCCCCTCGCGAATTTTTGCGATATCTCAAAAACGGCGGCGCGCAGCGCCGCCAAACTTTCAGCACCTTTCTTACATCAATTTAACACGTTCCCTGAAAATTTGAGCGAAATCCGTCGGAAAAGTTTTGAGAAATTGACGTTTTAGTGACGTCATGTTCGCCATTTTCGCCTCAAAACGGCAAAAGTTCAAACGCCGCTAACATCTTCATTTTTAAAGGAATCAAGACGTAACAAAAAAGGTTATACGTAATTTACTTTGTCTATCAAATGGCTATCTCGGTTTTTTGAAAATTTTGGATTTTGGCCTAATTTTTTTTCAAAAAAACTGACTTTTTTGGGAAAATCATTATAAAATCCAAAATTTTGAGTCTATCGAAAAAACCGGAATATATGTCAGAGAAGTGGTCTATGTGCACCTACATACCAAATTTTAGAAGAATCGGTTCAAAAATGTGGGAGTTATTCAAAATTTTATGACGTCACGACACACAA
Source organism: Amphibalanus amphitrite (assembly GCF_019059575.1). Taxonomy (NCBI): domain Eukaryota; kingdom Metazoa; phylum Arthropoda; class Thecostraca; order Balanomorpha; family Balanidae; genus Amphibalanus; species Amphibalanus amphitrite. The sequence goes on from NW_024883607.1 coordinate 809, forward strand.
AATTTTTGAAAAATGACTTTTTTGGAAGTTCTAGACCTCGTACGGAAACAAAAATAGCACCATTCGATTTGCCGTGAAAAACTGCATCAGATAGACACCTTTTTAGGCCTTAACAACCAATTTCAAAATTTGACCTCACTTAACCTGACCTTGACCTGACCTCGACCTGAAATTCATCCAGAGGTGGTCCATATCACTTATTGAGTGTGCCTATTGAATTCTATGAGTAAAATGACCCATAAAACATGTGTCGCACATGCCCTTTTCTATATTTTGTTTTTTTGGTGACCTGACCTGACCTGACCTGACCTTGACCTTGACCTCTGAATGATATTGTATGCAACGAATATTGTCTTGGTAGCCTAAGTACACGTTTTGGGCGATCAGTCTCAGTCCTTGACTCCATTCTTCGGCAACTACGGTGCAAGGCCGATACTGTAGAAACTTGCAATTTGTACCCTTGACCTGACCTTGACCTTGACCTCAAACTTAAAATTAAGTACATGTTTTTAGTAGTTCGTGATGAGAGCTTTCGATTGGCGTTTGAATTTTCCAAATCGGACCATTAGTTCGGGAGATAACAGGGGGGTAAAATTTACCCCCCCCCCCCCCCAGCCCCGCGCGTTCGGCTGGAGACCCCAGCCCCGCGCGGGTTAATCACCGCCGGTCTATGTAACATCCGGCATGTGGTCATTTTGGTCTGAGGTGTGTGACTTGTCTCTCTTTGGTGCAGAGCATGCGTGCAGTTCAGTCTAAAATTGCATGAACCGGTTTCCTGATACTCTCGCAGACAGCTCCCCCCCCCCCCTTCCCCGAGCCCCTCACATGTATAGAGAGATATCCTGTATTGGAGATATCTGGGATAGCCTACTGAATAGTTCAATAGGTGTCACGACGGGCCGATTTCTTGCTAGAGTGTCACCGACAGAAACGTCTGTTTGTAACTATTCCAGGTTTCGTTTGTCTTGCTTTTCTAGCTAGGGAGGGCCCTTGCGGTCTATTGAGACCATTCAGGGCCTTGAGGTGAGGGAATAGTGGGAGGTATTGGGCTGATTTGTTTACCAAGCGATACATTGTAGCGGCTTAACCCATCCCGTTTGGACTGATTTGCCAGAGGGAATAGGCCACCCACTCAAACGGCCAGGCTCTGGAACGATATGCTTCCTTTCGGATATGCTCCTTATGATTATTTGGTGTGACGCAGAGCACCAACCTTGTAGCTAGATCTCGCTCGAATCGAACATTACCTCCTAGCTCAGTGCTGGGGGTTAAGATCACGTGTAACCCGGGGACCGTAATCTGGCCTCACTGATGACCTGGATTTGGTGGCCGTCAGTCCAGAACATAATTGAAATCGAGGATGGAAAAGAGCAGATCCTGTCGTGTGTAGCCAATACGGTGGTTTGATATAAAGTAACCGTTACCATATCGTCAAATGCCAGCACTTCTGGAGATGCTGGCAAGACGCTGGACATCGTGAATTATTTACGACGACAGTACGGTTCCCTGTGACTCACCAGATCCGCTTTCGTAAGACAGCCGCAGTAGTGGTCCGATCACCTACGATCGTTTCGCCAGCTCTCTTGCCGTTGCGTAAGGAAGCGACCTTTCTTCTTCGACCGTCTGCTTGCCGTGGCGAGTGGTGGTGACCATCTGATCCGCCCGAGCCAATCAGGCAGCTAATGGATTAACTTCCGTCGTCGCCACCCCCCCCAACCCCCTTCCACCCCCGCTCCCCGCTCCTGTCCCCTCCCGAGCTCTTTCCTGTGCCCCTCTTACTCTGTCCTCAGCCGTGTCTCCTACAATATTTTTTATGTCCATCCACAGTAAGACCATAGTGCTAAGAATTCCTCTCCTGTTTCCCTTTTTAGACGCCGCCTTCTTTTCCGTTCCAATCCTGATGTTAGCTTTGCCAATAGCGACTTCATGGAACAAATGGCGGGTCGTGTGCTTGTTGACAATGACTGTATGCTGCAATTGTTTCAAGAGAAGCCATCTAGCCTCCTGGCCAGACGACGATAACAGAAAATTGCATTGGTCCCTCTGTGCTCAAAACTGCTGCTACGTGTTTGTTAAAAAGACCATGACTAGGATTGACCCGGCTCAGCATATTTCCCAATACACTCGAATGCTTGGCCATAAAATACTCTAGCATGCAAATTACTCAAAACGGACAGCATTTCGGCAGTGATATGCAAAAACTGGACAGCCAATCGGGCCTCTAGATTAGTCATGAATCAGCGCTGCCAGTTTCAGACAGCTGGAAATCCACAAACGAGAATTCTCCCAATGGCAGTGCCGATAGGGCGTCTCTCACGAGATACGTTTCGGAAATTTATCGGCTAGTCTCGCGGCCAGTGCCGTGGTTGAGTGGACGGCGCCGGCGGTGGCGCGGAGGACGTATGAAGCGATGGGTTTTAGACGGGTCAGTGAGGATGGGCTGAGGAGGGTGAAGGTGGTTTCTATAACTGACTGAGACGGAAAAGCTATGGTCGGATGGGCCAGATGATGTGGTGGATGTCAGCTGGTTGAGAAATCTGATCTCTAGACTCTAGGAGGATAAAACAAAGAAATATTTTCTTTAATGACAGAAATATGATTGCTGAATGGTGATCTCAGCTAAGTGGCAATGTTTGTAATATTGGGCCGAAAATATAATTAATTCATTAAACTCATTGATCCGACCATATGCCTGACACTTCAAGTGGTACTGTAAGTTGTGACAACTTCCTTCCAATTTTTTGATCGGTACCCGCGCTATGCCTATTTTTCCTCTCCAACATTGAACCCGCGCCCCGCATGCCGCCCGACATTCCAGCACTGTTTTATTCAGAGGTCAACACAACATGCATATGTAGGTACGAGTACGTTTGAATCTCCTGGGAAATACATTAGCGCCTTCCGGGCGGTTGTCGCTAACAGCCTAATTTACTGTTTTCATCCTTTACCAGTCCAGAATATCAAGTCGACAAAACTGTTCGTAATTCCGTCTTTACCAACCGATCAGACTCAAACTATTCTCCCAGTGTGCCACAAATTTGTTCAGCTCCACTAAACGGAAGGCTAAACCAATGCATGTCACGCAGCTGGGGTTTCCGTTTGTCTGTGTTTTTTGCTCGTGCCCTCGGGCTATTGTATGGCCCTGCTCGAGTCTCTCCATCTTCTCTCAGACACGCTGCCAGAGGCAGCTAGCTCTCTATTGACCACTTGGGGTACCTCGCGGGGACGAGAGGGGAGGGGCGGGCGCGCTGCGGGCTCGGGCGGGTCAGGCGATTGCATGTCCCGCTGCCGGCGGCCGCGGCGGAACGAGCACCGCCTGATACTAGTTGATCCATCGGACGCCGCCGCAGGCCCTCAGATGCGGTAATGTTCCGCACTCTGAGCCCGCGACACATAATTGACTCGCCAGTGATGGAAAGCACCGTCATGAATGCATACCCGATGCGGCAGGGCGGCCGAAACACTTGCGTTTTTGTGGGTGCTTCCGGCCTCGTCGATGCCCCAGTTTGTGTGCGTGGGTGCGTTCTCATCAAAAGCGCCGATGCGGGTGGATGAATATCCGCTCTTCTCGCGGATGTTTTGACAATATCTAAGTTTTTGGTGGGTCACATCAGAACTAGCGAAAACACTTTGAAAACGTTGGCTCGTGAACGATTGGCGGCATTCGCCAGCGTTTTAGCTTATTCGATGCAGTGGAAGATTGATATTTGAACAGAAGGCTTCTAATATTAAATCGACCACTATTTTGTTGTATATTTGCATGAACTGGTCAGAGGCATTCGCAATTTTTTACGTGACTTGTTTTTTATTGCATCTTGCCGATGGTATTCGAAGTACTCCTAGCCACAATGTAATGTGTTTCATTTTTTCTTTTTTTGTCCTGCAGATGGCGTCCACAACAATGTCGCCGGGCAGTGAAGAGCTGCTGGACTGTGGCAACATGACCGACGTCAACAACACCTACGGCAACACGACCAACTCGACGTGCGGCGGCGACTTCAACCAGTTCATCATGCCCTGGTGGCGGCAGGTACGACTGGTGCACGTGATTGGCGGAGATATGATAATGGGAAGTGCCTTTCTGGGTGTTCTTTACTTTTTATGCCTCGTGCTTGATTATGCAAGCTGTGAAAAATATAACAAGCTTATGTACTTATAAAAAATTGAAGGGTAAATTGAAGTAAGAGTGCAACAATCATAACACATCATTTATTTCTCTTTAACTCGTGAATAAACTAACAATAGAACTTACACGATGGATGATTAAATGCTTATACACATGCTATGCTGAGAAGACATATCATTTGCGTTATATCAAGCTTTGGCTGAATGCTGATTTTTTTTTTGCGGCTGGAAACCATGCGAGCCGAGAGCTACCGATCACTGTGTTTTGCGATGATCGCCCATTTGGATGATTGTAGAAATAATGCTGCATATATGCTCGCCATTATATCTATTAACCCGCGCCCCGCTGGGGGGGGGGGGGGGCAGAATCTGCCCCCCTCCCGTTTTTCGCCAATAACTTCTAAAAGCGTTACGCCAGCGACGTCAAACTTTCGGTACCTTATCACACATCAATTTGACACGTTCCCTGAAAATTTAAGCGAAATCCGTCGGAAATTTTTTGAGAAATTGACGTTTTAGTGACGTCATGTTCGCCATTTTCGCCTAAAAAACGGCAAAATTTCAAACGCCGCTAACATCTTCATTTTTAAAGGAATCAAGACGTAACAAAAAGGGTATACGTGATTCTACTTGGTCTATCAAATGGCTATCTCGGTTTTTTGAAAATTTTGGATTTTGGCTCAAATTTTTTCAAAAAACTGACTTTTTGGGAAAATAATTATAAAATCCAAAATTTTGAGTGTATCGAAAAAACCGGAATTTATGTCAGAGAAGTGGTCTATATGCACCCACATACCAATTTTTAGAAGAATCGGTTCGAAAATGTGGGAGTTATTCAAAGTTTTATGACGTCACGACACACAAAAATTTTGAAAAATGATTTTTTAAGAAGTTCTAGACCTCGTACGGAAACAAAAATAGCACCATTCGATTCGCCATGAAAAACTTCATCAGATAGACACCTTTTTAGGCCTTAACAACCAACTTCAAAATTTGACCTCACTTGACCTGACCTTGACCTGACCTCGACCTGAAATTCATCCAGAGGTGGTCCATATCACTTATTGAGTGTGCCTATTGAATTCTATGAGTAAAATGACCCATAAAACATGTGTCGCACATGCCCTTTTCTATATTTTGTTTTTGGTGACCTGACCTGACCTGACCTGACCTTGACCTTGACCTTTGAATGACATTGTATGCAACGAATATTGTCTGGGTAGTCTAAGAACACGTTTTGGGCAATCAACCTCATTCCATGACTTCCATGACCTCATTCCATGAAGCAAAAAAATTTGGGCTCTTAAGATCCGCCTTGTAGAGAGCTTTCGATTGCCGTTTTCCCCGTCTTTCTACGACCATCGGTTCGGAAGTTAGACAGGGGGGCAGAATCTGCCCCCCCCCCCAGCAGGGCGTGTATGGCTGAATAGCCCAGCGGGGCGCGGGTTAAGATTATATGGGCCGTTCTATTTCCGTCAATAGTTTCGCTCCGATTACGAGCGGGATATCTAGGGGTTTCCTTTGGTGGCTTCTCGGGAAATCCCAACTTTTCGCTTGGGAACTGAGACAGATTGTGTAGGATATCTTAATCGTTTCTAAAACGATTTCCTAGCGCCTCTCAACTGATCGGCTGGGATAACTCACGCGATCCCCAAGCATACAATGACACCTAGGCACATGGTGAAAAACATGATCCCGTACGGGATATCTGAAAAAAATCAAGCGGTCTCTTGGAACATCCCGCGCCGTCTCCAGGCCCTGTATGACGCCGCAACACAGCGGAAAAGATGATTCAACAAATGGACGAATCATCGATGTTTCCGACTTTTCATGTTTTGTGTTTACGCCCCGTTTCAAATATTTAGCAAACGGATTAACACTTTTAAAAATGTGCTGATTGATTCCCACATTGTAGTATACGGAAATAATAATAGCTTTGAACTTTCTAGTGCGCATCAGTAGATAAGCTACAAGAATAAAGCTACAAACCTACATCTGATAGCTATGTATTCCGTTGTCATGCCAGGTCAAATTGCTTATAAACACACATGACATTGCATGCATTCATCTGCATAACTGTGTATCATTGATTTGTTTCTCCCGCGAGCACGGATAACTGTGATCAGTTATTTGTGTCTCCCGTGAACATATGTAACCGCGAGTCAATGATTTGTTTCTCCCGTTATATATAACCGCGAGTCATTGATTCGTTTCTTCTATTTTGTGTGTAAACGCGGGTCAGCGATTTCCTTCTCCTGTTCTATGTATGTAACTGAGTCATTGATTTGTCTCTCCTGTTCTATGTATGTAACTATGATTCATTGATTTGTCTCTTCGCCATCTCAGGTGGTCTGGACACTAATCTACATCGCCCTGGTGATCGTGGCCACCGGGGGAAACCTTATCGTCATCTGGATTGTACTGGCACATAAACAGGTGAGGGATCATGTCGGCGGAAATGGGATTGTGCTGAACCCCACACAAATGATAATTACTGAGAGGGCATTTAGTATTAGAGGTTAGGCCACGCGCAGTGATGAGCAGAGATTGGCTGATTGAGCTATATGCATCACATATATGACATTAGCAATTCTTGAAGTACATTTTTTACATAAAAAGAAATCAAACGAATTTCCCATATGAGATGAATACAAATCTGATTAAGAAATAATTTCCATGGCTACAGTAAGTACGAAAATAAAAGACATTTACAATGCCTGGTGGTTGGGTTATTCCCATTACGTTAACCCTTATTTTCAACAAGAGGATTGTGTTGTCTGACCTGTGAGACATTTAAAAATTTGTGTAATCCATGCTGATATTTATTTTCTTGATTAAAAGTAATGCAATTACGATTGTTTCAGCACAATCAAGAGCCATTGCTATTGCATTTGCTGCGTTACACACATTTGCATTCTAGCTAAGCGCTTCATCATTCGCAAGCTAATTTAAAACCGTTTGTTACGGAGCGAGCGAAGCGAGCGTAGTCTTTCCTTAGATTAACGGAAATTTCTGAGTATGAGCGGCCGGCCGGCCTGCCGGCCGGCCGGCCGGCCGTGGTCACGCTTTTGCGAGGCTTATATCTCAGCAACCACTTGACCGATTTACACGCGGCAATTTTTGTAGGGTAGCTTCATTCCTTCTACCAAGTATTGGACTATTCCCGATGCAAGTGGGTGACCCCTTATGCACGTGCCACGCGCAAAACGAAGAGGTGTCCGTTTTGTAATTGTTGCAATATCTCGGTAACTACTTGGCCGATTGCGCTGAAAGTTGGCATGTAGGTAGGCACCCACTAGGCACTGCATATCCATGTGCCAGAGTTGGGGCGCTGCTGCACGTGCGCACGTGCAGGGGTCGTTTCAAGATCTCGAGAACGGCTCCACCGATTGCGCTCAAATTTGGTACACAGTTAGGGACCAGTTAGTAGGGTGCCGTGCGCAAGTCAGTTGGGACCCATTTTGCACGTGCGCACGTGCAGGGTGCCGCTTCCAGATCTCGAGAACGGCTGGGCCGATTGTGCCCAAATTTGGCACATTGCTAGAGACCGGTTAGTAGGGTGCCGTGCACAAGTCAGTTGGAGGTACCCCCTCGCAATTTCGCACGTGCAAGGCCCACCCTCTCGCTCGCTCTGTTAGTCGCCCCAAAAGGCGTTATACTGGTGTTATATAGGCGTCACAATTATCACATACAGTATCATTGGTATGAATTGAATTGTTCGAATGCCGAAACAGTACTCAACGCTCGTATGCCTGGCCGTTTTTTTTTACCCACATGGAATATCATAGGTTTTTTTCTTATCCCGAAGAAGAACGAAAACATACAACGCAAATATGTCATTGTTGGTTATGTAAGCAGCTCATCTTACATCTTCATCATCGATAGTGTATGCTTTTGCCAGTATTGCTGTCGTCTTTAGAGCTCTTATAGTGTCATTACGTTACAGCATATGCCACTCACTTCTCCACATATATTTTCTGTCTATACGTTTATGCACAAACATAATACAGGAGTCTGTAGCTGCCGATACCTATATATCTAGCTCGTCTCACGCAATAAGGCGTTAGGCATGGAATGACATTTTTGTTACACATTGATGGAGATACGTATTTCAAAGGTCATGCTTTCTTTATTCTAAGCAAACAGCTAAAAAGACTCGTGTAAATGTCTGATTTTACACATCAGTTGGCTCACTATTCCTTAACCAGTGATCTCGAGGCATGTTGTAAAATTTACCGTTTGGGCAAAAATAATCAAAATTGATTGGTATTTGTTGATCATCGTTATTAATTTTCTGTTTGGCTCAAATAACTTTTGAAAATTGAGCGATGCATCTGTTGGATTGGATGGACCGTGTGCGGCTTAACATTACTATTTAAATTTTTTCCGTTACTCGGAATAGCAAAATTGGATGGTGAAGGTCGGCGCCTACGCATCAAACTCTGCTTAGCGTGGGCTCCGAATTTTCAACATGTCTGTGCGCAGCGATTGCTACACAGGAGCAACAGTCAGCAGCCAGCATCAACAAAACAACATGTTCACTGCTCAGTGCTGATATCAGTGCAACCCTTTAGATTTATGTAGCATCTCAAACGCATAAAGCTGAGCCACGACTGACTAAGGGCATAGGGTTTGGCGTGCCACGGGCCACCCTTCAAATGTTTCATGTTTTATCGTTATATGTTTCTGTCATGAGTCTTATCTGCATATGAATTCGCCAAAAGTAGATATGTACGCATTTGACAGACTTCCGAAAGAAATTCAACGTCTGTATTGAAACATGGAACCTAACTGACCTAAACCTAACTGAAACCTAGCTGAAATCGACAGGAACCTGACTAGCGCAAGACTTCTTCAACGAACGAATAATTCACCTGGTAAGACATAGCTGTCGGTTTTCATGACCTAGGAACATCCAACTCATGTGAGGATCTGATCGATCCACACTGGACCAAGGCAGACATACCCTGTGGCGCTAAGAGTTAACAGCGGAGTTAGGAGTTAACGTGGCGTTCAGTGGTACTTAACCCTCGCCCGCACATGGGGGGGGGGGTGGTTGCCACCCCCCCCCAGGTAGTCTTTTTGCTCTGCACTCAACATTTTTAGAGCTAGAAGGCTGATTTTTCGTATAGCTGCTCCTCTATTCTTTCTTGATGTCCACTGAAAATTTCAAGTTTCTGTGATATTTGGTTTCGGAGATATGACCTTGTTTTTCAGGTCATGTCATGACCCAAATGGCCAATTCTCAACATCTTGCGTTTGCCATGGGCCTTATGAGCTTTTGACACCCTGATTTCGGCCTTTTTTGCCAGTCTTACCTCCTACCTATCATGGAACATGTTGTTTGACGATGTACAGGGGTCAAGGTCAGGGTCAAGGTCAACCTAGGTCACCTAAGATAATTGCGTTTTAGGCAAGCTAAATTTACTTTTTTTGAAGTTTTTTGACTGCATTTTTGGTAAAAGCTTCTCAGATCATGATTTCATGTAATATGGACCCAAAAACAATCGGTGCACACATCAGTATACACACAGACACACACAGACATACAAACACATATCATTGACCTTGACCTAACTTGACCTGAAATGACCTCAGCAGCAAAATTCTGGTCGGGTAGTGTGACTTAGAGGTTCTAGATGGCTTGGCACCAGAAAACAGCATCGTCATCGGTATTTGATAAGCAGCACACTTGATATCCAACGGTGACCCAAAACAGCAACATTTTTTAGTTTGACCTGACCTGGAAGGTCAATGACTGACCTGAGAAGGTAAAACTGGGTATCATTGGATTCGTCTCTTCCCAAAGAATCTTTTTGGTCTTTACTGCTAAGCTCTATCTCCAACAGGAACGAAATGGCGCGGGGGGGGTGGCAACCACCCCCCCCCCCCCCCATGTGCGTTCTAGGATGGGAAAATGGCATGTGCGGGCGAGGGTTAATGTCGTTAGTCAGGAACTTCCTGGGAGGGCGGTGTAAATATCCTCGGCACGGGAGCGGAAGACAGCATAAAGTTGCGTACAGAAACGGCGCTTCAGTTTCTATCTGTTTTATATTTTGGTGTGGTTCACTAATTACGAGCGAGCGAGCGCAGCGAGCGAAGCGAATCTTTTCAATATAACGGAAAAATCTCAGTATGAGCGGCGCCGGCCCGGCCCGGCCCGGCCCGGCCTGTAACGCTTTTGAGAGGCTTATATCTCAGCAACCGCTGGACCGATTGGTCTGCGGTCTTTTTTGCTGGGTAGCCCCATCCCTTCTACCCCGTAATTGACTACTTTTGATACATCTCAGTGACCGTTGTGGCACGTGCCACGTGAAAAGTCAAGGGTGTTCAAGCTGTTTTGCAAAAGAAGTGATTTTGAGAGGCTCATATCTCAGCAGCCGCTTGGGCGATTGACTTGCGGTAATTTTTGTAGGGTAGCAGCATCCCTTTTTCCTAAAAATAGGATGCTCTCGATGCATGTGGGTCACCCCCAGTGCACGTGCAAAATACAACAATAAGAGGTGTCAAATTTGTTCCCATTTTAATAACTCGGTAATTACTGGGGCGATTTCGCTGAAACTTGGCATACAGGTAGGCACCCACCAGGCAATGCATTCCCATGTGTTGCGGTTAAGGTGCTACTGCACGTGCGCACGTGCAGGGGCGCTTCCAGATCTCGAGAACGGCTGGGCCGATCGCGCTCAAATTTGGTACACGGTTGGGGACCAGTTAGTAGGGTGCCGTGCAAAAGTCATTTTGGATTCCGTTTGCGCGTGCGCACGTGCAGAATGCCGCTTCCAGATCTCAGGAACGGCTGGGCCGATTGTGTTCAAATTTGGTACACCGCTAGCGCCCGGTTAGAAGGGTGCTTTGCGCAAGGCCGTTGGAAGTACCCTCTCGCCCTTCCGCACGTGCAGCCTGCAGGGCTCACTATCTCGCTCGCTCGTTCTTCGCCCAAAAGGCGTTTTACTGGTTTTATAAAACTGAAGCGTCTCATAAATTAATCATAAGGTGCATTTTGTGCCATACGGCATGCAACGTACACTGTAGAGGTGCTTCCAAAGAGAGATGTCTTTAGCGTGTTTCTTTCTGTAGATAGCTGCACGACATCTCTTACACATTTTTTTTAACCCTCGCGGTCCCGGGGGGGCGTTTTTCGCCCCCCCCCCCGGGGGAATATTTGCGATAGCTCCCGAACGCCTAGGGATAGGAAGGCGAAACTTTCAGTACCTTTTCTCCCATCAATTTGACATCTTCTGTAGTAAAAAGTTTGGACCTAGCCCCATTGATGACGTCACAGGGTCGATTTTTTTTACCCCTGCACGGCAAACTTCGGCCTCACAGACGCGAACTTCAAATAGCTGATAAAAATAGAGTTTCAGAGATAAAGACAAATCACGAGCCCGGTTATGCAGCGTTTGACCTAGAGAAAAATAGAAAAATAGTTTTGGTGATCTGAGGTCAGAGGTCAGGTCAACGACCCCGAGCTGTAGTTTTAGTTTTCGCAAATAACTTTGACAAAAATGGTCCTGGAGCTACGGCAGTGGTACCATCGCATTCGTCTTGTCAAGCCGCGTCGAATGATTATATTTTGTTTGGAAAAGGTCAAGTTATATGTTGACCTCATGTAACCTCGAATGATCTTTGGTTGACCTTGACACATGTAAGGTCGTTTATGATGGATTTGTACCCGCTGATCACAAATCTGGCATCTATTTTCCTCTAAGCCTTCATTTAGAGCCTCCGGATAGGAAAATTGTCTTATTTATTATTACTAACTTAAATCAGTGAAATAGCCTCTAACAAGGACACTCTTCTGTGACCTTGACCTTTGAGCAGACTTGTATCGTAAGGTGAACCACAAATAGGGACCTGATAAGCCTCAAAGCATTTCAAAACATCCTGAAAGTTAGCACGCAAGATGTACGAAAAAGTGCAACGTTTGAGGTCAATTTTGAGCATGACCTTGACCTTGGCCTTTAACCCGCGCCCTGCTGGGGGGGGTGTTTGAACACCCCCCCCCCCTGTGGTTTTTCGCGAATATCTCAAAAACGGCGGCGCGGAGCGCCGCCGTTTTTGGTACACCTTATCATACATCAATTCTACACATGTTGTGAAAATTTCAGACCAAGGTCATTCAAGGTCAGGTCACCAGGTCACTTGAAGTGACCTCACCTCATAAAAAGTTTCAATGTCTGTCATAGCTACACCGAGTGACCGATCGCTTTGAAACTTTCAGCGATTGATAAGAGTAACAGTATCTATAAAATGTATATCTCGGAATTTTGATATCGGTGACCTAAGGTCAGGTCAATTTTGCGACCTCCCCATTATAAGTCAATGGGAGAAAATTGAAATGCGCCTCTTTTGGACGAAAGACATTATAAACACTCCCAAACACTGAATTACAAGTGGTTTAGACACACTGAACATGAAAATGGTGTCCGTGACCCTTGTTTATGCCCTGAGGTCATCTTAGGTCACGAATTGTATCTAACAGTTTTTCGCAAATAACTTTTGATAGAGGCATGCTAGAGCGATGAAAACGCCTTAGCTGTGTTCAGCTCGACGATACGGATCGACTGATATGCAACATGACCCTTTCCGGTCAGGTCATGACCTTGACCTGAGGTCAAATTTTCAAGTTGACCTTTCAAGGTCAAGTTATAGTTCATTCGATGCGTCTTGACGAGAGGAACACGATGCCGGTAAAAGTAAGCTCGTACAAGGCTTGGGTCAAAAGTTATTGCCAAAAAACTGTTTCCAAAAAAATCGGCTATTTTTGCAGTTTTTGCCCCCTGCAGGCAAAACCGTTGACGTTAGGTCAAATCTGAGAGAATTACTCAGAAAGGGCGTTAATAGGGCTATCGAATGCGCTTTTCCGCGGCGCTGTAGCTCTATTGGTTCCCGAGTTATGCGTTGGCTTCTTGGAAATTGTCGATATTTGACCTGGAAATCGGCGAAATTTTGCCTTCAATGACCTCTGGTGACCTGACCTTTGACCTGACCAAAAAATTGACCGAAGTGATTTCGTCATTATTTTTGACGCTCTTTCGAACGCCGCCTTCGGCGTATCGCTACGTGGCCCAGGAGCCGAGTTACAAGGGGGGGTGTTCAAACACCCCCCCCCCCAGCAGGGCGTGGAAATCCAGGACCCCCAGCCGGGCGCGGGTTAATATTGAGCACAGTTTTGGAATCCTCAGATTCTCTTATTTCGTTTGACACCCAATTTTGCCGTTTTTATGCATCCTGCCATCCTCTAGAACGCTTACTTTGAGATCACTACACATGTGCCGGTTTTTGCATTTGACTTTGACCTCTGACCTTGAAAATCGACCTGAGGTCAAAAATTTTGGATTTTTTTTTTAGGATCGTCTCGTTAGGACCTTTCGTTTGGTATCGCTTTTGCTTGCGTAGCTCCCTTATTTACGGAGTTAGACGGGGGGGGGGGCGAAAAACGACCCCCGGGCTGCGGTGGTTGGGATTACCCCTGGGCCCGGCCAGGTTAAAGACTAGGTGTCAACAGAAATCTCTTGTGGAATGGCAGGAGCTTTTTACGAAAAAAAATTGACATGTATAATAAATATATCCATTATCCACTGGAATGGTGTGGTAAGCGTATTAAGGGCTTTTTGATATTTCCAATCCCAAGTTGGATTGGAAATATCAAAGATGTATAACTGCTATTTTTACACCTGGTAACATGGACCCTTATCTTACGCTTCTGATTAGAAGATTCAAAGGTTAATGTGCGCCTAATGGCTTGATGTTTTTATGCGCATCATCAAAGTCGGTGGTAAGCTTCGGACAACAAATGATGCAGTACATATTACTAGACAATTTATACAATCTGTTGGTACTGATCCTGCTTTCAACAATTGCGTGGGATTTGTGATTTTATACTAGTAGATCGTGGTAAAGAGATACCATTCCTTGGCCGTACAGATGAAACGTGCAGTAAAAGGCAGTTCTACCATAAATGCAATTGCAATGCTCTGTTTTAGTAAGACAGATTGGGCGTATGTTGAGCTAAACTTTGACCCCATTAGACTAGTTGGACCGTTTGTTCTAATTAGCTAGCTCTGCGTCAGTTTAGGAGTCACACTTGCTGCTTTTACATTAACAAGTCACAGTTCATAAAGTTCAGACGGAAGCATTGTAGCATTGTATTTTGAAACAGTTTCGTTGATACCATTGTGCTCGATTGATAAGGTCGCTGGTAATAATTAAAGGAAGACTGCCACCTTCAAAAAGTTTTCTCAGATCGGCCTATGATTTATTCCCTGGACAAAACAAAATTTTAGAATTCACCTGACAAAGTATCATCACGTGAATCGCGAAAAAATTATCGATTATCATACAATTATCAATCGGTTAATGTCTAGCGACAATGTTTACACATCACTAGACTTCAAGGTCATAAGATTATTACATTTTATTTGAAAAAGTAAGGTATTTTATGATTTACTAATATATGATTTCATAAGAAATTGGCCATGTTTAATTTATTTTGCATTTAACTTCGTAAAACATTTAAAAATCATGGCTTTATTTGGAATGGGTCTGGCCCATGTTAAAACCCCATTTCCCACACTTTTTTGAAAAAATGAACTACTGAATATATAAGTTTAACTTTTATTTTGACACTCAAAAATTCTTCTCTGATCTCGAAACAATCAAAGTTTTGACATATATTTGCCAAAAGATAAGAAAATTCATGTTTCAAAGTTATCGATAAACAGTAGAGATGTCGGTTTTCTTGGACTAAAAAAATGGCATCAAACTGAACTTTGGTCTCCGATTTCTCGCAAACGGGTTCGAATTTCGGAAAACCGACTTCAGTCTGGGACATAGGTGGCTCAGCTCTAGTGAAAACCGTTTTGTGAAAAAAAGGTGGCAGTCTACCTTTAACCCGCGCCCAGATGGGGTCTGCCGAGCAACGCGTTCTGATGGGGGGGGCCATTTTGGCCCCCCCCTCATATCTCGAGAACCACGCAACATAGCGACAAGCGGTAAACGGTGTTGGATAGCCCCAACGGGGAACTACCTTGTGACCCAATTTCATTGACCTCGGTCAATCCGATGACGTCACAGGTCAGGTCAAAGGTCGAATTTTCACCGTTTACAGGCATTTCAAGAAATGCGTTGTAAAATCGAGTAAAATGCATTTCATTGAAAATCATCGGTGGAGAAATGTTCTTCAAACACATATTTTGCTATTTGAGGTCACTGATACCAGGTCAGGTCACAGAGGTCAGGTCACTGGGGGGTCACAATATGAAAGTGTCGTGTGATACATGTTTTATGGTTCATTTTACATGACAAATGCGATTATGTGGGTCAGACAGACTTTAGGGCCAGCTTAGGTCACGTTTTGGTCAAGGTCAGGTCAAGGTCAGATCAAGGTCAGGTCAAATTAGGTCAAATTTTAAAGTTGATATTTTTGCATAAAATGGGTATCGATTCGATGCAGCTCGTCACGGGGAGTTCAACGGTGGTCTCCGTTTAGCGCTACGAGGTCTAGAATTGCTAAAAATTGAGTTCAAAAATTTGACGTCATCAATTTTTAACAGTTTTTTTGCTATAACTTGGCCAAAAAAAGAGGTATCGATCTAAAATTTGGTATGTATATCGAAGAGCGTAGGGACTATCACATATATTCCGGTTTTTTCGAAATTCGAAAAAAAATTGGAAATTTTTTTAGTTTTTCTAAAAAAATCAATTTTTTTATTTTTGGGGGTCAAAATCCCAAAATTTCGAAAATCCGAGATAGCACTTTTGTAGCGCCGTCTTTGCTCTACACAACCACATAAAGAACTTTAAAATTGCTTGTTAACTGTAGAATTGGTGAGCGTTTCAAGATGTCATGTTTTTTGCTCATTTTTGCTCGAACATGACCTCAGTTTGACCTCAATAACTCCTGATCTGAGGTGACCTGTGACTTAAAATTTTGTGTGAAGGTGTCAAATTGATGTCCGGTAAGGTACCCAAAATTTGGCGGCGCTGCGCGCCGCCGTTTTCTCGCTATTTAAGAAAAACCACAGGGGGGGGGGGGCAAAATGGCCCCCCCCCCATCAGGGCGCGGGTTAATGAGAAAATGACATTGCAGTTCTTGTCATCTTATATAAGTAAGTTTGTTTGTTGCGCACAACATTCACATATTGAGAACTGAGATGAATTTTAGAAGACAGCTACCGAAGAGCCTGATGCAAGTGCAGTTTGCGTGTTCTCTCAGTTTGATTGTTATATTAGCAACTACAGTGTCTTTTCTTCTAAGAATCTTGTGCATTTCCGTGGCCTGCGACATATCGATTATAACTTTAGCATCACATGTATCACTTAACGATGGTTAGTGGGTAAGGGTACAATGCAGAGTGATAAACCAGCCGTGGTAAATTCACCACTCAGTGATACATTGCCGTTAGCGTAATATTTATAGGCATTCTGATTTCTGAGAACGAACGGCTCTGATAGCTAGTTATACTAATGACTCCGTTTGTGTTTGCCACTGATACGTAATCTATGTACATTGTTCAAATTCTCCCTTCCTCTACAAGAAACACTCCGTCCTATCTGCTCTATCGATGCTGTCTTCGATATTTCCGTACCATTCTTGAACGAATTCGTCTCATCACATTATCGTTACCTGCTATTACTCATCGAACTACCAATATCGGGCGCCAATAGTATGCGCCTGTCATAAGAACGAGATTCAAACGTTGTTCCAGCACGCTGAAACCTCTATCGGCAGGAACACGGCAGTGTAGCTGTCAGCTGCGAATCAGTTGACTGATTTTTTTAGACAAATCATTTCTAGTTAAGCACTTCATAAATATCCCGTGTGGAGGAAAAGTTGACTGACGATTTGATCATTGTGGGCTGTGGATGTTTTTTTCACGTATACCTACACCTAGGTACGGTGATTGCACAATCCTATTACAATTCCAATGAATCTAATTTTGCTACTGTCCTTTAGCTAATTAATGTGTCTATAAATGTGCAGGTGAGTAAGAAATATGCAGAAATAGGCAACTCTTCCGTTTTTTTACCGAACGGTAAGTAGGTACCTACATATTGAAATAATTGGTGATTTCGAATATACGGTTCAAAATAGCATGAATAAAATAAGTCTCGAAGCAGTGCGTGTGATAAATACTGTACCCTTGCTTGTAGTTGCTTTAATAGCTCATAGATGGCTCTATCGATCGCGCGCCTAATGTTCCTAATATTCCTAATGCCTGTTCCGCACTACACGAATGCTGTGCCGCAGTACTTATATTTATCGCAGCAGCTCCTAGATGGCTCTAGCAGCCATGCGCCTTGTAGATGCTGTGCCGCAATACATGAATGCTGCGCCGCAGTACTTCAAGTTGCTAAAATAGCCCCTAGATGGCTCTAGCGGTCATGCGCCTGATATGTGCTGTGCCGCAATGCACGCATACTGAGGTGAACGGTTGAATGCGTGGTTTTCTTCGACGTGTTAGAATTTCTGAGGATAAAGGCTGCAAACATTTTCAGCAGTTAGGAAGGGGATTGGAAAAAAACACATTTGTCATGCGTCAGCTGATATTTATTGTGGGTGCGTATTATTTAGGCCAGGGTTTATAATATCCAGGGCACAATGTGTCCAGTGCTCGAATTGGCCAGTGCCTTGAATTGGCTAGTGTTCACATTGTCCAGGGATTACATGGTCCAAAAGTGGCCAACTGGCTGCAGATAGGGTAAATTCAAAGAGGCCAGGGTTCATAATGTCCAGGGCACGATGTGTCCAGTGCTCAAAATGGCCAGGGTTCAAAATGTCCAGGGCACGATGTGTCCAGTGTTCGAAATGGCCAGGGTTCATAATGTCCAGGGCACGATGTGTCCAGTGTTCAAAATGGCCAGTGCCTTGAATGGGCCAGAGTTCATAGTGTCCAGGGATTACATAGTCAACCCAACCCAACCCAACCTAACCTAACCTAACCTAACCTAACCTAACCTAACCTAACCTAACCTAACCTAACCTAACCTAACCTAACCTAACCTAACCTAACCTAACCTAACCTAACCTAACCTAACCTAACCTAACCTAACCTAACCTAACCTAAGGTAATGATGTTTGCCTACCAGGGATAAGGAAATAGTGTCTCGCATGAATAGATTGCAAGCAATAGTAAATCAAATATTTTTAGGTTAAGTGGTTATGCATCAGGCTTCAGGCCTTCGGCCTGAAGCCAGATACATAACCACTTAACCCTATTAGTGGCAGGGGGGTTGTTTTTATCCACCCCTCAGGTTTTTCGGGATTATCTCCGAAACCGCTGAAGCTACGATGCTGAAATTTTCTGACTTTTCCTAAAACTAAATTGGGCACATTCCCTGAAAATTTCAAGTTCATAACTTTACCAGGGGCGGCTCCAGAGCACTGGGAATTGGGGGGTCCTATTCGTGAAGCGAGTCATTTGGGCGAAGATCACGATGCTGCACCAGTTTTACGAACAGTGAATAAAAGGTATCATGTGATAACATATACAGTTATTGTGCATCCTCTTTTGACACGTTTTTGCTATAATAGGCGGATCCAGGCGTCCAAAAAGGGGGGTTATGTTTTACCTCCCAACATAGGTGCCCTGACACCGCCTATGCATTACCAATACAATTTTAGGCGTTCTCTCATAAGAAAATTATAACATAACAAGACCATTACCACCCTTTTTAGAAACAGTACCAACAAAAACCTTATTTACTATACTTTTTGTGTACCCCCAATCTCAATGATCTGTATCCGCCTATGATTTTTGAAAATGCATATTTTTAGGATCCATGTGAATTCCTGGTTCATTCTCTATCGATCGGCAAAAGTTGCGTTAAGATTGGTTCAGAAACCTGGCCGTGATAAACAGTCTAAAATGTATCTGCAATTTGCCCGTTTTTACCCCCCTCTACCCCCCCCCCCCCTATTGACATTTTTTAATTTTTATTTTTTAGAAATGTAGATCACGTTGAGCGAAATCGAATGCCGTTTGAATTTTGAAAATCGGCCCGTTAGATCTCGAGATATCAAGGGGGGGTCGTAAACAGCCCCCCCCCTGCCACTAATAGGGGGTAGCCAGGAGCCTGCCACTAATAGGGTTAACCTAAAAATATTTGATTTACTATTGCCCGTAATCTCTCCTAAGGCATTGCTTTCGGCACTGCACTGCTTTGCATTGAGCTGATTCCGTGTTTTTTACATAATGACGTCACTTTCAGTGACTATGTAATCCCTGGACATTATGAACTCTGGCCCATTCAAGGCACTGGCCATTTTGAGCACTGGACACATCGTGCCCTGGACATTATGAACCCTGGCCATTTCGAATACTGGACACATCGTGCCCTGGACATTATGAACCCTGGCCATTTTGAACACTGGACACATCGTGCCCTGGACATTATGAACCCTGGTCTCTTTGAATATACCCTATCTGCAGCCAGTTGGCCACATTTGGACCATGCAATCCCTGGACATTATGAACTCTGGCCCATTCAAGGCACTGGCCATTTTGACACTGGGCATAGCGTACCCTGGACATTATGAACCCTGGCCAGAAGGAATGCTCCCCTTTATTGTAGTAATCTGTTGCCAAAAGCTACGAAATTGTATCAGCAATAGGATTCATTGGAATGCCATTGTATCTGTAATAAATTAGATCGCGCGAGACATTGACAGGACGTTGCGCTGTTTGGTCTTGCTTTCAAAAGCATCTGACTGATTTGGTGCCACTTGACACATAAACTTGCTTAGGGGATACTACTGACATTGCTATTTCAGAATTGCCGTGCGATAGTGGATTTATGTAAAATGTATGGCGAGGGGTCACATACCCGATTCTGCATTCAAAAGCTCGCTATATATTTTTTAAAGTATGAACAAAGTACAAACCAAAGCGGTCAGCTGAGTGACGCTAAATCTTTACAGCGCTGGCATTATGTTTCCTTTGAAGGTGTCATTTTCAATGTTGATGTAGATGTAGAATGAGGTAGATAAAAGTATTTATGTTTTTGTGTCTGAATGTCATTCTAATGGTGCATTGTTGCTGAAAAAGCTATGATAATTATTAAGGTAATTACTCGATACCCTAAGTACTTGGGAGTATATGATATCGTGCTTCTTGGCATCGGGTGCCTTGGCTGTAAATAGGACACCATATAGGACACCAGTAGGTCAATAGATTACCGATAGAACAGACATAGTTGAATTCGACCTATTCAGTTTCTGGCATTTCGCAAGAGATTTAATCAAACCGTCAGGACTCAGGCGTCACACATACCACGGCAAGTTTTTATTCACCATCCGTGTCATCAAATGTGCTTTGTTCGTTCTGCTGTGTTCCACTGAAAGCTTTTTCAAAATAGACGGATGTCCTGGATCGTTTTTTGGTGTTTACCACATTTGTCAGCGGTCAATTGACATTGATGGGGTTGTAGCAGCTTATTGGAGTTCAACGAAGTAATGATTTCTTTTGAAATTGCCGGCTTTTCAAAACACCATAGCGAGATGTGACTCTAATTGCATTTTTAATCTGAAGATGACCGTTTAGAGGAGTCATATTTGAGACACTTGAATGAAAAGAGCAATCCCTAGAATTGTCACACTGCCACGCAGGGATATACGAGTATGATACCAAAATGGTACCCTTTGGTACAATATAGGGCAGCGACACAATTCATTTCCATCAAACTGCAGAAGCTACGTAAAACGATGTTAAGCACTTTCTGCTAGAAGATAAAATAATATATTAGGAAAAAAATATATATATTCACTTCGGCCATGAATGCTACAATTCAGAACGACAAGATTGAAGTAGGTGCCAATAATGGTTAGCTTTTCAAAATCTCTTTACATTACTGTTGTGCTTTTTCACAATGCTGCTATATCCCTATCAGCTAATCCAAAGCTAATTGCTTAAAACGTTTTGGTTCTCTCTGGAGAACGATATGAACTACTCTTTTTCGTTGACATTTTAAAGCACCTTGGGCAAAACAGTCACTGTCTTGAGTTCTCGCTATCGCATGACCGCCAGCATTTCCAGGTGAAATGAGGACGGTCTCTGTTCTCGGCGTCGTTATTGTGCTCCTTCTTCCACACAATGGCGGCCTAACACGCATAGCCGAAGGAAGAGAGAGAGAGAGAGAGAGAGAGAGAGAGAGAGAGAGAGAGAGAGAGAGAGAGAGAGAGAGAGAGAGAGAGAGAGAGAGAGAGAAAGAGAGAGAGAGAGAAAGCTAACAACTATGTCTAGTGTCAGCCACCTTGGGTCTCATTTTGTGTGATTTTATGGCTTATTTATTTTGAAGCTGAACATGAGCACGCCATTGCTCGATATCTATTGCCATTTTCAATGCTTCGTTACTTCAATGAAAAGCACCGGTCTCAGTTGGCTAGCTACACACGTTGTAATAAAAAGCCGGACACTACTGAAAATGTACGTAGACCACCGACATCAATGGCACCTACATCCGAAGAACGTACGCCATGTCTCCTTCGCGTTAGCCGGATGCGCATCATTCAGTAACATATCATTGTGTTTATCTGTTGTCAAGAACGCACTCCTACATCATTTTCAGCCGTATAGGTCACGAGCAAGGTCACGAGAGCGAACAGGATTCCCCCCGGCTCAAACTTGAAACACTTTGAAGTGATCTCTGTGTCACTGCTCGTGCTTTGTTCAGCCCTGGAGCTGTCTAGGAAGGAAATGATGCGTCATACAAGTCGTTTGTTATCCAGCGCTCAGCACCAATCAATTTCGGACAGAATGTGTCGGCTGGAATCCCCCAAATCTCAGATCTTGAATGACGGCAGCTACTTGAGGCAAGGTGGTGATGACATGTATGTAAAATTGTTTTCACTTGCCGGGGTTTCCCCGTTAAGACTAACACTCGCCTTCGTAAAGCAAAAATACGTCTGTCTTGTCTTCATGCTCGTGTAAGCGTGAAATAAGCTCCCACGCTCCGCCGTGCCGTGAAGTATTTTTGTTTCGTTTTTTAGCTACGTGTATGTAGGACATGCATTGCAGGTGCCTGCGTTCTGTTAGGGATCCAGGAAGGTGGTCTCTGACGCCGCGGAGGCATACTCTCTAAAAAGTGTTCTCCAAATGCTAGTGTTCTCTTGACACGTACTACGAATACCCGTCACGACGCCTACTGGTTGACCTGACCTGACCTGACCCGACCTGGTCTAAATGCTTAAAGACATCATCTGTGATCATCTGTGACATCATCTGTTGGGGGGGGGGGGGGGGGGGGGGGCAGTTGCCTCAAATGCCCTTCCCTTGGGTCTGCCAGTGTATCATCAAGTGTCTCTGTGCAATTTCCTTACCTTTGCATTAAATTTGTCTGTGTTTAAATTACTGAATACTGCAGTTCTTCAATCTTCAGTTAAATTATTCTGTAAAACTTAACTTCAGTGTTACATAAAACATACTGTTTTTAGAGATGTGTCAATAAGGCGAATAGCACGTTGGACTGGGCATTGAGAAACAATGCCAGTGACCTGTTTCTGAAAGAAAGGTGGATCAAGTTTCACCTGACTGAATCCGGACGCTGATTGGCTGACAACAATGCAGCGGCTGCTGACGTCATCTGAGACAAAAACATGTCTCCGGGCAAAGGGCCTTGTTTGTCAGTTGATACATCCTGAAGGCACGCTTTTCTGTGGACTGTCAGACCTAGAGATAACCAATTCAATGTAAACTAGCAACACCACGGATTTGACCTGTGATGTATTTTGCGACGTTTCTGAATTGTGATCACCTTAACACTGTTGAGGCATTTCACATTACAGAAATATAACTATCATTAAGTTAGCCTACCAGCACGATAGAAATACCACTGATCAAATGCGATTTTTAAATCGATTCCGCGCTGGTGCTGCGCAGTGTGCGCTTGCCAGGCATGTGTCCATGACTGCACAGTTCAATTCTTACGTTACAGAACCGAGTTCTCTTCTTAAGTTAATTTATTATCATAGTTTTGTTATCTGATATTATGTTCCCTGTCTGTGATAGCCTCGTTCACATCTTCTCAATGGGTGGGCTCGCCAAAGTTTACCACTAGCCAACCGGAAAGGGCAGGTTCTGATTCCGGTCGACCGGCGAGCTGCGACTCGGACCATCAGTGTGACGTCATCTGAGCAAAAAGTGACGTCACCGAGGAGAAAAACGACACTCTGCAGCAGAGGACAGAGCCACTAGATCAATATGACGACGATTTAACCGCCTTCAGAGCCTGAGATGACCCTAGAAATGATGAACGAGTGTTTGAGGCGTCGGACCAGACGGCTCCAGACGTGCTTTTTGAAGATTTGTGAGAGTATATCGCGATATAGTGTCGCTGCTACTGAGTGAGACTGATATTATTTAATGCAGCGCTCGATCTTGAGTTGGCAGGGTGTCTTTTGATTGTCTTGTTTTTACTTTCAAAGTGGAGTTCTAGACGTGCGTATCTTCACTTGACCGAAATTCAGCCGCATTCTGGGAAGGCATTTGTTTTGGTCGAAACTGTCAAGAAGAAAATAATGAAAGCGTGAACAGTGCCCTTCCCGTGCCTTTCAACATACAACTTTGGCAGAGTTTGAAAGTTATGAAAAGCAGCCTTTGAAAATGCGAAAGCAAATAGTAGGACGTGTAGTTCTCGCCAGTCAACAAATGCTAATTAAACTAAACCGGAAACAAATTGACCGTGTTATGCAGATTGTATGTAAATCGTCCAAGCGTCCTCTCCAACGCATCCGTTAAACTTAAAACTAAGCCATCACCCGTTGGGAAAACTTTCTTCTCGGGATATTTTGGCCGCACACTAGGCATCTGCATTCCCTTTATTGACAATATCCTGGCTAAACGTTCTTTGATAGTGCCCCAGATGGTTCTGATCGATTTTGTAGTATGATTAGCACTAAGAAAGTCATCTCTGGTATTCACAATTTTGAAGATGAATTAAGTACTTGATTAATTTATATTTTTGTGTTTGGTAGTTGTTATTATATAAACGACTAGGTCCTAAAGAATGTCAAAAATATTGTCATAAAACGGATTTGATGGCTTGGAAAACATGGCGTTAGCTCTGCAGCGGAATATGAGAAGTTAAAAGGCAAAGAATGCCGCCATTTTATAACGCTTATTCACGTAGATGAATTTGACTGATTGCTGATCTCATTAAACTCTACAAGGATCACACTCTTTAATCAAATTTCGCATTGTATGACTCGGGCGCTGACTTGACAAGTCATATAAGCAGTCCATAGTCAAACCAACTAAAGTGCCTCGTCATAACCAGTTATGGACTGTTCCCCTCACTGACTTCACCTGGCTGCGGTCGGCTGTTTTTAGGGCCAAATACCATGCCCGTGAGTAGTCTGTTATATCGAGCGCCGAAGTAACTCCAATGCCCCATCGCTCTCATGTTCGAATTCCGATGATCGACTTTAGGAGCTGATGAATTGATTCAATACCCCTGCTAACCACCTAACCACTTACTCATCCCTCTTTCTCTTCTGTTCGCAGATGCGCACAATAACCAACTTCTTCTTGGTGAACCTGGCTGTCTCCGACTGCATGATGTCCCTGATGAACATCACCTTCAACTTCGTCTACTTCCTCAACAGTCACTGGCCCTTCGGCGAGGCTTACTGCAAGATCGTACAGTTTGTCAGCGTTCTAAGTGTCACCGCGTCGGTCTTCACACTGGTTGCCATCTCCGTTGATAGGTGAGGCTGTGTGAGGATTGTTTTTGCCGTAGTTTTATGTGATGAGGAGAGGAGACTTGTTGTATCCTTTTTTTGTGAAGAGATGTAAGAGCGAGAGATAGAGAGGGAGATAGAGAGGGGGAGAGAGAGAGAGGAGAGAGAGAGAGAGAGAGAGAGAGAGAGAGAGAGAGAGAGAGAGAGAGAGAGAAAGAGAGAGAGAGAGAGAGAGAGAGAGAGAGAGAGGGAGAGAGAGAGAGAGTCATCCATTACAGTAGGTGGAACTATGGTCATGAGTACCCAAATATAGGAACGTTCCCATTTTTGGGAACGGAGTTCCCAAATATGGGAACGGGCGTTCCCATTTATGGGAACGGAAGGTAATTTTTCGGCCGTTCGCCCACTAAAACTCATTAGTTCATCACGTTTCAAAAAAGTGCACGCTAATTTAAGTATCTACTAAGTCACCATAAAATTATCTGTAATCTGACCGTTGCACAAGGAAATTGACCGTCGAATGATATTTTTAATGATTTTTTGAAGTGACGGAATGGTGAAAACATGGGTTATACTACATTTAACTTGCAATTTTAAGGAAAATGAAGCGTTTTTTACATTTTGAGGTCAAGTATAATAATTTTCGCCTGGTTATGAAGTTTCATACTAGCGACACCAGATGCTGACATATGCAAGCGAACACGCGGACAGTCCGGGGGTAATATTGGTGACATTTGGTGTCGGGGCGCACGACCGCATGGAACGTCAGTGATTTTACCGAACTACTGTTGTAAACTCAGTTTCAGTGGTTAAAAATTATTCAGCTGTATTTTATCATCCCAGAAAGACATATTTTATTTGGATGCTAGCTGTTTAGAGTTGTTTTATAAGGAGCGTCATGAGCGTGGTTTTTGTCTTCCGTGTTTCTAAGCGTGATCGTTTTGGGGGAATTTCTCTTATATAGGTCGCTCTGTGTGGCTTATTTATAATTTTTATGCTGATTTCGATCATTCTTCGTGCCCATCCTACCAGGCCTTTTGCCACTTACACTCATCAAGAAAGGAAAAAACTAGATTTTCATTGGGACGAGGTGTTTTGAGGGTGGAACATATTCAGCGTTCCCATTTTTGGATACTTCCTTGTGCTCGTCAACTATCGGTGATAAACAGACAGGTGCTTGACATGTCTCCACCCTCGGCGCGGACGGTGGATATAGGTATGGAAGACCTTGTTGAACATCGCTGAGCGTTGTGAATTACGTAATCCTGCAGAGGGGGCGTGCCCGCTGCGAGATCGACGGGAATAAAAGCGCAGAAGACCGGGCGAAACATGCGACGGTCTTGCCGGAAAGGTCATCTGATGATTGTTGCGTTAACAATAATTTGCGGCGTTGGACGTGATGCTTGTTAATGAAAAGAGCCCCTGAAAGGCGTCGGTGAAATCGTTCCCAATTTTGGGTACGCCGTTCCCATAATAAGGAACGCTTGCAGCGCCAGTGTACGAGAGCGTTCCCAAATTTGGGCTCGCGGCCCGGATGATGGACTGCTCTAGAAATAGGGGAACGATTTGAAACTACGATGGGCCTTACAATATCAAACTCTTTCCCAACAATATTGAGACAAATATCAGGCGGTTCACGATCGTTTTATATTTTTTGGACGTCATTTAACGGTTCTTTTTCTTGTTTTAAATAATGCCTACATGGCGTTCCCATATTTGGGTTTATCGTTCCCAAACATGGGAACGAAAATGCGTTCCCGAAAATGGGTACGCTTGACCATAGTTCCGCCTACTGATTAGAACCATAGCTATTTTAAACGCAGTAATGGGCTCATCGGGAATGGGTTCATCGTCGTTATTTTCATTCTCCAAACCACACACAGGCGTCCGTAGCCATGCATTCCGTGCAGAGTGACTAAAGATGCATTTCTTCGCTAGCTTTTGGGTTTACCAAGAAAACATAATCTGCATAGTCATTGGCAGAGTAAACAGCGTGTCCAAGCTCACTTGTTACCGTTCACGGCACATTTGCATCGATATTGGGTAACAGTCCGCTCCCGGGGTATACATATATTCTTAGAATGCGTAAGAGACCAGCACTTAATGACGCACTGACTGCTGACACGCAATGCGTTACTGCGCGTTCGTTTACCATTACCTGAGCAAAAGCCACTTAAACTTGAATAAGTACCGGAGCATGATAAAGAAAACTTTGCAGCTACATTTATTTCTACTTGAAATCACGTTCAACACATAAGTTTAATGCTAGCAATCCTGAAACACCTTTCGTCTGTTGAAACGCTTACCAACCACAGCTCACCTGTCGGATTACTTATCATCAAGGGCCTAACTGCCATATATGAGGATTTTTGACGCATCTTTCTCCAAGCACGCATGAGCTTCATCTCTTCCCGCACAAGCAGCGAATATTAGTGCCAAAAACCACCTACACCCTATCCATTCATCCTAACGAAAATTATTAACCCCCCAGTAGGCACTTTTAACCCCTCTGAGTACCACAACATTCACGGTCTACCGGAGCATAATACACGGATCCTGGACCCATCCGGGCCCGTATTTACAGACCGTAGCCCGCTCGTCAGCGATTCGGTGAATAGCGCCGCACAATGGGTCTCGGAGCAGCGCCAGAGGAAATACTCGGACGCATCATTGATTGCGGCCCGGCGACGTATGCTGCCGACAGCTCCTCCCTATCTGTCTGTGTGTATGTCTGTCTGTATGTATGCTTATCTGTGTGTCTGTGTGTCTGTCGGTCTGTGTGCCTGTCTGTATGTCACCTGTCTGTGTTTCTGTCCATTTACATTTTTGTTTGTCTGTCCCTATCCCTTATTATGCTC
Organism: Amphibalanus amphitrite; assembly: GCF_019059575.1. Classification (NCBI taxonomy): domain Eukaryota; kingdom Metazoa; phylum Arthropoda; class Thecostraca; order Balanomorpha; family Balanidae; genus Amphibalanus; species Amphibalanus amphitrite. The sequence goes on from NW_024883607.1 coordinate 28,469, forward strand.
CTCCCCACATTATCTCTCTCCCTCTCTCCCTCTCTCTCTTTTCTCTCTCTCTCTCTCTCTCTCTCTCTCTCTCTCTCTCTCTCTCTCTCTCTCTCTCTCTCTCTCTCTCTCTCTCTCTCTCTCTCTCTCTCTCTCTCTCTCTCTTTTGGCTCATAACTTACTTTTGCTTCTGTCTTATCCTTGTTGGTTTTTGCTTCTGTCTTATCTCTCCTTATTTCCATTTATGTATCTTCCTCTTCCTGTCCTTTTCTCTCTCCATTCCACCGTTATCGGTCACCACACATTTGCGCTCAATCTCCTCCTTCTCATTCCGCCCAACACTATTATTCCCATTTTCCATTCAGCTACGAACAGATACTCCCGCAGTCCCCAGCTCATCACTGATGAAAATTGGAAAAGCGAAATGCACAAACCATAGATGTGGGTCTATTGTGTATAGTGGCTCGCATCGTTGTGTTATTTGGGAGGATTATTGTACGGGGACCCGCAGTTGCTACTGTACACGAACCCTAAGTCTAACCGTCTGTCCTGTCCAGTAACAAGTGATAACATTGATATCGACTGCCCGTCCATGTACAAGAGCAGCTGAGGTTTTCTGCGCGTGCCCTCTGACAGCTTATCATTGTTCCCTGTGAGGGTGCTGGGACAATATACTCAGGGTCGCTGTACAGTAGCAACTGCGGGTCCCCGTACTGCTGACAGAGGTAATAGAATGTCAAATTAATCTGAATTATGAATTAGGATGCTTGTAATTTGTTGAATATTTGAAGCGATGTATACCAACATCAGTAATAGCTTAACAATGTCCGACTGAATATTGTTGATGCCTTGCTCATATTTGGTTGTTAGATACTGATAGATCCCGCATCAAGCATCCCGTTGTTGAGTGCTAATGTAATGCTTCATTTCCAACGCATTTGCGACGCACCCTGAATTCTAGAAGAACATCGTCCTAGTCCCATCTGTGCGGTGTAATGCTACCGAAGACAAAAAAAGCAGACACTCGACCTTTTCTCTAGCGAACCGTCCATAAAGCAACATTAAAAATACAACAGTGCATGTGTTATGTGAGGTTCTTATGCAACACATTCTGTAAACCAAGCTAGCCTCTTGCCTCTTATGTAAGCCTCTTGTACTGATTATTTGTCCCCAGTGACCTTTTCTGTCACGTCCGATGTCGTGTTGCTACAAGGTGCTGAAAATAACATAATATTCTCCGGGTGCTTGGAGACTCAATCAGAGCACAGCTCAAGTATGGTCGGATGTATGGAGATGTAGGATAGGTCATGTCTATGTCACAATTGGTCCCCAACGAATACCGGATGGTCAAGAATAGAGCTATTTGGATGTGCTGAGCCCTGTTCGGGCAGCGCATCCTATTGCAAAATTTTGCACCACGCATGCGCAGTTGGGGTCTCTCGGGTGCCAAGCTCCGCCCTTCGGCGTATGACGTCACACGTGTGACGTAGGCTCGCGCAAAATCTTTCAGTTTTGCGCAAGAAGAAAATAGTAGCTGCAGGAGGCGAAAGTGGCGCGGATTAAAGTTTACCCTCATATATTTCTTATTGTAAGTGGTTAGTATAGTGTTATTTTGGTATCACTATCTTTCTTTTCAGTGGCACATTGCTATTAACCACATTTGAACGCATTTTACTCAGTAATTGAACGAAACACACCAGTCCATCCGCGCCACGGTTCGCCGCGTGTCGCGTGGCCCTCGGCTTTGCGGGCCGGCGGAGAGGGGGCGGAGCATGGGCGGAGCCAGGCGGCTGACATCATCGCATGTGTGACTTCACAATCAGCAAAATATTTTGCGCGGACCCGAACAGGGCTCCGATTCAATCAGAAGCCTGGTGAATGCACTGATTTGGAGGTGGCTCTTCTGTAAAGCCATGAGGATTTTTAAACCTACCATGTGTGTATCAAATGTAAATTATTTGTTTTAGGATAATTGATAGTTTTAATTCCGTTTTTTTCCGTTTTGACAGACGAAATTACAGTTTAATTAGCACAAGAGGTGGGACGAATAGAATTACGATATAGTTATGCACCTCATAATCTGAGTAAGAATGCCACCCGCCAGCCTCGACTATTTCAGAGATAAAATGACATTTTCAGGCTGATCTGTCAGAGGACTCGCTTTCGTTTCATCTTGTATTATTCTGATACTTAAGTGTCGGCGGATTTGCATAAAACCGGCCGCGGGGGAAGCTGAGCTCCTGAATTCCTTGAAGTGCCTCTCCTGTTTCTCGATTTGGACGCCGTCTCTGGAGAGGCTACGGTCCTCGAGATGTTTTGTTAGTCTGAAGCAATCTACAATTAGCTAATATATCGGGTACCGGAGCTAAAACACGATGTGATTCTCATCCCCTCTCGATGGTTTTGATTTTATTAACGGCGATGCCTCGGGAAAAGTTTAGCTGCATAAGTTTTGAATGTTAAGCGAATGAAATAGTGATGGCACTAGGGACAATCACCGTTGATTCTTTTTACAAAGGTTTTCAAAACAGTATAACAAAATCCCTTCTCTCCTTCACAATAGATGCGAGCGTTGCATCCGGTTCCACTGAAGAGCACGTGTTTAACACATCCATCAACCAGCCCCAGCAAACCCGGCCATGTCTTCCCTAAATCTACCGCCTCCCCGGGTGTTCAAAGAGTTTTCTGAGGCATTTTGTCATGATTGAATGTCGGCATGCCGTGTGAGATATGCAGCCTAAGTCCCTTCTCGCTGGCTTTACGACTCCTAAGCATAGCTGAGAAAGAGGGAGCGATAGGGGGAGGCGAGGGGAGGGGCGGCTGGGTGGGAGGTAACCTCTATGACACAGACGTGTGGTCGTAGTGGCGTCGGCGGTGGTGCCGTCTCGGCCTCTTGGCCTGGGTCAGAACGGTGCCTCTAGTGGTATCTGGTCTTTGTTAGGACCGAAAAAAAACAGAATGTGGGCGCGGCTGGATAGGAAAATAAAAAACGATGAAGCGTGACGTTCAATCTACGAATAAAATGATGTGGTTGACAAAACGTAGAGGCTTTGGGGAATAAGTCACACGACTAGGGAATGAGAATGTCTTTTTATGTTACTGAGAACTGAGAAGAGTTGGTGTTGGTGCAACTGTCTAATATTTTGGTGTGACTGAACACAACGTTGCTGATTGATGGCAACCACAATGCAACAGGAATGCAGTCAAAAGTGTGGATTACTCATATAACTGTCCATGCTATTTTGTGCATTTTTCTATGAAATATCTCAGTACACACATGGATGACGCAGTCTTCAAAGTCTTTCGTACCATTCCAGAAAAGCACGCACCTCTGAAAGGACTATTTTATTTTTATCATTCATAGCTTTGATAGCTTTCAAACGCATCCACCGGCAGTTTCTTCTCTCTCAACATGTCAGTGTCCAGGCATCATCTTCACATTGCTGTTTGACAGGCATCATCGTACTAGCTCCGCACCCGTGGCCTCTGACGTTCTATTCTGACGTCCGTTTCCAAGAACCCATCGTCAATGCAAGCCCAAAGAGTGAACGTAAACCCGAAAATCTGCTGGCAGAAAGCTCCCGGATTTTCAATATCCTGTTCCCGATTGGTTTCACTTGATGCCGTAATATCAGGCGACTTTAGCAATACGGAGCCACAGTAGCTGGTTCAAATTTATGCAGAGGGAGCATATTTGGCGCCGATTTTCTATCTAGCAAGGCAATATCTTGAATTGGTGCTGTTAAAAGCTCCTTTGAATATCATATGTATTCATATGATTTGCGATTATAAAGGGAATATTAGTTTTCTTGCATGAATCATTTCGCGTATAATTGATGCCTTTTCTTTTTGGGCTGTCTTACAGTAAGTTGGCCGTATTGCACCCGCTTCCCACATAAACTCAGTCGTATGCCCTCTTACATGCCACTCATTTTCACGTTAACACAACACCCATTTTAGACCATAACTTAGCACGTCCGTTTTCGGCAGGTACTCGGCAATAATGCACCCGCTGAAGCCGCGTATGAGTCGCAGCTGGACCCTGCTCGTCACAATCATCATCTGGGTGATGTCGGCGGTACTTGCGGCGCCAAACTACCTGGTAAGGGTGGTACCCGATTGGTGTAGGGGTATTCAGGGTAGGATCTGCTTGGTACAGGGTGGTACTTACCGAACTACTTGGTAAGGATAGTGTCTGCCTGGCATGAGGGTAGTATTTATTCTTGCCAGGGAAAGTGTCTACCGAACTTCCTGAGGGTAAGATATGGGTAATGGGTTTTGGGAAGGGCTGGGATAGTAAGGAGGCGGGCATTGATAGGAGAGAGGCGAGGTATATTGGTATAGGGCTGGGTTAGTTGGAAGTCGTCGTCGGGTGTTATTGCCATTAGAGTGAAGAGTGAGGAGAAAGGGTAAAAGAAGGTTAAAAATGGAGTGGTTTGGGGATAGCGTTGTGAGGGACCGCTTGTCGTGTTGACGCTCAAGTGAGAATGTAAGGCGATACTTATGCTAAATCGCGAATGCACATGGTGAAGTCAGGAAAGGTTTGTAGTATATAAGCGTATGAAATAAAAGAATCTCGGAAGTATTTGATCGGAGCGGCTGACGGAGTACGCAAAGAGGCTCAATACTTCTTGTACCTAACATTAAAATGGATCGTTCTCAACTTCCGGCCAGACAAGATGAGATTTGTGACGGTAAAGCCCCGGCCTCGTTCCTAGACTAAGAATGCACTACAATGAGCTCGTTACAGGCCTAATGTCCGAACTTTGGATAAACGGTCGTTACTACCTGGTAATGGTCTCAAAATGAAAAGTTACCGCCGACAGTCTGACGAATAGCCTCTGCGGTGATCTCTGCAGACGTTCCAACGGGCTGCTGAGTTTTCAACAAAGCCTGAGAGTACCCAACTTCTTGAGTAAAACACAATGAGGCGTGACTCGCCGCTGTTTGCATTCTGACGTGGGCGAGCTACCAGGCTCAGATATGAGAACAGCTGCGGGCGATTTCGGTCTAAATTCAGCTCGTCAACGATCTCAGTCTGCTTAGCGTTGTCGCTGGGAGATGTGACGCCTCCGAAATCAGTTCCGAGAAATGCTGGACATAAAATGCGGCCTCCATGTCGAGACGAGCTGCTTCTGGGGTCGAACACTGCTGACGGGGACAACTGAGCGCGCCATCTGAATTGATGGAGACAAATTGGCCAGAACTGTCAATTTACGGTCAAACAATGGATTTATGTGTCGCTGGCGTTGGGTGCGGTCTTCCCTTCCTAATCAGGGGCTCAGCGTCTAGTCAATGTGTATGACCCCATTTCCGGTGATAATTTTGATCGCAGCCACAACTCTTGAAAACTGTTTTGATGGTTGAATTATTTAAGGGTAATCCCCAGAGGCGGTTTGATTTATTTTGGTGCCGTCTGATGCTGGCTGTCTCAGTTTGGCTGCTTATTGGACGCCTGATTGATAGCTGTCGTGCTGTACACGACAGCTTGTAAGTGCCAGCGCCCAACTGCGGTCGTATACCCCGAGTGTGACGCTGAATTGGCATGTTTATATCGATAAGCGCTCGCGCGTTTAAAAGAGCTGTCTGCAGTGGAATGATCTCCGTGCGGCTAGTGCTGATAGGATGAAAGGTGTAAGTCACTTGAATACGTAGGAATGAATGCTTGACAAAACATTATTTTTATTCATACATATTTCAGCAGTCTTGCAAAGATGTAGATACTGGCAAATGGAAACCAATGCTGTTTTTACCTCTACACTCACAAAGAATATATTTCATATGAGGCACATCCCCTTTACATTTTTACCTGTGTCTTGGAACTTCCCACCAGCTTAACTTCGCTAACCTATTCGGACAAGGAGCGAGGTGGGTTCTGCATTTGAATTGAAACAAACAAGGCTGTTTTGCGCGAAGGAGGCTGCGTCTTTAAGTTGCAGCGAGCCGTATGTCATACGGTGTAAGTTCTAACATTTCAGTCACACAAAATGTGACGAAATTATATTACCTCAAGGAAATTACACATTCAGAGAAAAGGCGAATACGAGCGGCGGAGAAGCGCAACAAAGCGAAAGTGGTGGATTAAAAACACATATTGCTGTGGGCTGTTTCTCAACGTTCGTAAAGCTGTTTACTTGCGACTGGAAGACATAAGTTACAATGTACATATGTAGTATGTACATTGTACATGTTGCTTTAGTTTGATATACGCTACATATGTTTAATTTCATTTGTGATGTTTTTTCAAGACATAGAGGATACATTTTTAAAAGAATTTTAGCATACTCACCCTCATCATATAAGGTGTACATGTATGTTGCACATTTCCTTCATTGATTCGTTTCTTTTTTATTACATAAAACTGCGATCCATTACTTCTTTGCACGAATTTATTTACCTGTTTACCTGAATCTGGATACCTACCAGTATAACGCCTTTTGGGGCGACTAACGGAGCGAGCGAGAGGGTGGGCCTTGCACGTGCGAATTTTCAAGGGGGTACCTCCAACTGACTTGTGCACGGCACCCTACTAACCGGTCTCTAGCGATGTGCCAAATTTGAGCACAATCGGCCCAGCCGTTCTCGAGATCTGGAAGCGGCACCCTGCACGTGCGCACGTGCAAAATGGGTCCCAACTGACTTGTGCACGGCACCCTACTAACTGGTCCCTAACCGTGTACCAAATTTGAGCGCCATCGGTCCAGCCGTTCTCGAGATCTGGAAACGACCCCTGCACGTGCGCACGTGCAGCAGCACCCCAACTCTGGCACATGGATATGCAGTGCCTAGTGGGTGCCTACCTACATGCCAACTTTCAGCGCAATCGGCCAAGTAGTTACCGAGATATTGCAACAATTACAAAACTGACACCTCTTCGTTTTGCACGTGGCACGTGCATAAGGGGTCACCCACATGCATCGGGAATAGTCCAATACTTGGTAGAAGGAATGAAGCTACCCTACAAAAATTACCGCATGTAAATCGGCCAAGTGGTTGCTGAGATATAAGCCTTGCAAAAGCGTCCGCACGGGCCGGCCGGCCGCTCATACTCAGAAATTTCCGTTAATCTAATGCCTGAAACAGACTCTTTCCGCAGTCAGGAAATCGCATGCGAGAGCCTATCAAAATACATGTAAGCACGCTCGCATCAATCGCACGCACCTCCCGGATGCGATTGATGCGGGAAGAATTATAATGTATTTGAATAGGCTCTCGCATGCGATTTCCTGAACGCGGAAAGAGTCTGTTTCAGCCTTTAGGAAAGACTACGCTCGCTTCGCTCGCTCCGTAATCACATTACCTGTTTACCTGCGCTCGATCACCTGTTAGCCTGCGCTCGGTTACCTATTTACCTGCGTGTGCCCACAGCTGAGCCAGACGTATACATTCGTATACAATGACGGCGACATACGAACTCTGTGCTATCTGACCTGGCCAGATGGCGAGACCATGGAGAGCACCCTCGAAGCCGTGTAAGTACGATATTAATTGTAGAGGTGGGCAGTGAGTAATGGTACTCTTAGGAGGTAAGCGAATAAGAGATGGAGAACAGGTAGTTGGGTAGGTGGACAGAGGATTTTGTGTAATGTGCTTTGTTATGCCACACCATGCTACAGCATGTATAAGAAGCGCTTGTGGAAGGTATTTCGGTTAGGAAACTGTTGTGTTATGCTGACCCCTGTGTATATGCAGGTACTATAGGTAGATGTTGTATTTTGTGCATGTGGCATTGTGTTTGCTTTCGTTTTGTTCAGTACTCAATCTCCAAAAGGAATTTTCAATGTGTTTAATGAGATGTGTCACAAAGAGCTACATCGCTTTTTTTGTTGCAGGCTTTTGGTTTATTTTACTGATGCTTGTATGTTTTAACTGCAGTACTTCTAAATTCAACGCTACTGCGTACTTTAGCTAACACTTTGTAGTGTCCTCCCACTTGCTTTCACAGGTCCTTAACAACAATATTCCGTTTCGGCTATATATTCTTGCAGACGACAGCTTCAATCCAATGTCAGACAGCGACTGCCCCGACGAGTTCCCAAAACACCCGACATCAGGGCGGTGTTTCACGGGACGCTGCTACCATGCTGCTATCAAATTGCGCGAGCTGACGTCACACTTGTGGTAGTGTTGGAGCAACGGGCCTGTTGATGTTTCCATGGAAACCCAATTTGACACGTGTAAAAGCAGCGTGCTGCTATCACCGGTGAAACAGGGCCCAGCTCGCAGACGCCACTCGAGAACATAAACACTCCAGGAAAGTCTTAACCGCGCCAGAAACGCAACGCTTAAAGTACTGTCAAACACTACACACTTGATGTGCAATAATAATGTTGTCGGCACTTACGCCTGCCATACAACACAATTTCCGCACATTTGCTATAGGTACGTGAGGTCATTAAGTGGCTCACGTGTCCATAACGCATGAGTAAATATGCCGGGTTATCAACAGGTAGTGATCATTACTCAAAGGTAATGCGAACCCGCGCTTGTCATTACTTACACAGGTGTTGTGTTGTTCGCCTACATCAACGATATTGACACACACTATTAACATTGACCTTTCACTTTCTAAAGTTTTCATACCATTTGCAATATGCACCAGTATAACGCCTTTTGGGGCGATTAACGGAGCGAGCGAGAGGGTGGGCCTTGCACGTGCGAAATTGCGAGGGGGTACCTCCAACTGACTTGTTCACGGCACCTTACTAACCGGTCTCTAGCGATGTGCCAAATTTGAGCACAATCGGCCCAGCCGTTCTCGAGATCTGGAAGCGGCACCCTGCACGTGCGCACGTGCAAAATGGGTCCCACCTGACTTTTGTACGGCACCCTACTAACTGGTCCCTAACCGTGTACCAAATTTAAGCGCAATCCGTCCAGCCGTTCTCGAGATCTGGAATCGACCCCTGCACGTGCGCACGTGCAGCAGCACCCCAACTCTGGCACATGGATATGCATTGCCTAATGGGTGCCTACCTACATGCCAACTTTCAGCGCAATCGGCCCAGTAGTTACCGAGATATTGCAACAATTACAAAAGTGACACCTCTTCGTTTTGCACGTGGCACGTGCATAGGGGGTCACCCACATGCATCGAGAATAGTCCAATACTTGGTAGAAGGAATGAAGCTACCCTACAAAAATTACCGCATGTAAATCGGTCAAGTGGTTCCTGAGATATAAGCGTCGCAGAATCGTGACCACGGCCGGCCGGCCGGCCGGCCGGCCGCTCATACTCAGAAATTTCCGTTATTCTACGTAAGACTCCGCTCGCTTCGCTCGCTCCGTAACAACACAAATATGACATGTTGTATGCTCGATAATATGTCAAATCATAGGTGAAGAAGCTCAATTCAAAAGGTACAACCAAAGTTACAAAAAGTCGAAAGTTAGATTGATGCGTAAATACGCAAATGCACACCTGGCACCTGCGCATTTGCCGTCAATGTTGGGTTATCGAGCGCGATTCCTGAGCGGAACTTTCGGCTGATGTTAAACCTAACCCGTAACATGTCAGAGTATCACGTTATACCCACGTGACGTGCATACATGCATGCATGACGTCATGGAAATAAATAATATCTTGACGTTCGTGACATGTTATGACAGTAGGACGTAACACTGCGTTGCGTATTTTTGTGAGCTATTGTAGCTTCGTGACGCTCAACAGTTTGTGCTTTTCTATTCAACCCGCCTGACTCAACGGATTAGCGACTTCACCACGAGTGGAAGATTAAACCACAAGGAGTTAGAGGGTTGTACATTTTATTTTCGTCGGCGGGGTTGGAATGACTTGAAATTGCTTCTTGTTGCTGGGCGGGCATTGTGAGATAGAGTGGGAGAGAGGCAGAGCGGCAGCAGACAGACAGACAGACAGACAGACAGAGAGAGAGAGAAAAAAAAATAGAGAGGGAGAGAGAGAAAGAGAGAGATATATGGGAGAGAGAGAGGGAGGGAGGAGGGAGCGAGAGAGAGAGAGAGAGAGAGAGAGAGAGAGAGAGAGAGAGAGAGAGAGAGAGAGAGAGAGAAAGAGAGAGAGAGAGAGAGAGAGAGAGAGAGAGAGAGAGAGAGAGAGAGAGAGAGAGAGAGAGAGAGAGAGAGAGAGAGAGAGAGAGAGAGAGAGAGAGAGAGAGACCAGCGGGACTGAACATCATCTTCAGAAACAGGAACACATATTGTTCTTGAAATCAAATCGTGTCACAAGGCACAAGCACGTCTTACCTTACAGTTGTGTCGTTATTGTATGCTTATCAATTTGAGCGTGTTATGCTCATTGAAGAAGGCACTGCTATTTCAAAAAGAAATAGGCGTTTACCTATCCCTTTGGGCGAGCCCCTGGATAGATACAGCCGTTGATGAACCATTTATAGCAACTTTTTATAACATGGATAGGATATGCAATGGATAGGATATTATTGGATAGTATCTATGTGGCTGCATATTTTCCATTTATGTCTGCATGTCCATTTGCTTCACCTAGCACTCTTCCGCGCAGGCAGTTACGGACATAACCATTATTGAACGGGACAGGGCTTATAATTGGCCGTCACTGGAAATATGGCCTAGGTCGGTCGTACTGCGTCTTTCTGTGCTATATTATTGCGTGAGTGCTGTCGCATTAGTTTATACAACCGGTAGTCGATATTTTAGGCCGCTTTATGCATGGGAGTTTGAATATTCGACAGATTTTTATTCTCAACTGTTTTGCATTTTGAAGGCTGAAATGAAGTATTACCAATAAAGTATTGCAAGGGTAATGTATTGGACTTTACCTTGCAGGATCGATGCTTGCTCAATCTATGCAACGTTTTTAAAACAAGCAAATACGAGTATATATGGCATAAAACGTATGCATGACCTATCATGCTAGCTATCTTTGTGTCGTTATGATGATGCTTGATAGTACAGGGTGTTTCACTAAAAGTGTCAAAAAGTAAATGCTTATTAAAGATATATAGAATATGCAAATCACGTGGCTGCGCACATGGCTTTGTTGCAAATTTTTGGACATTTATTATTTATCCATTTAAGATATATTTTACACTCATACGGAGCGAGGGCAGGAGGCCAAAGTTACTAGTCATTTTTTCCTTATGCAGAACAGGAACAGTTATTTACACCGCAACAGGAGGGGTGAATTACACTTATGTACATTTGGTGCCATCAGAAACATTGAAACCGTATGCCGACTTTTCAGGAAACTTGTTACTCTCTCACCTCGCTACGTTCCAGATTATAAAAGTTTCAAAGGGCTTGTTGAGAGGTTTAAAAGGGTTCCTTCGATGCCGGTTCCAGTCCAAAAAATGCGGGGTTGCCCCCACCTCTCGGCGGAAACCGTTGAGAAGGTCAGGGTCTTTTTGAGGGCCTTTGAAGATAACAAGAAGCTAATTCCAACATCAGAAATAGCCAGGGCCTTACAAGTTATTCAATTCAACCACTGTAACGGCTGTAGCCACCAGGAACTGACTGGACCAGAAGCTCCTGGACCGAATAATCAGCTGCCTCGCCGCCCGCCCCTGGCCAGCGCGAAGCCTCGATCTGTCACCGCTAAGCCTCTGGTTTGGTCAGTGACTCAGTAGCTCTCGCAGAGCTGAGGAAGACTCAAGTCGCATCACTTCGGGAGCTGAAGAGCACAATTCAAGGCTTTGCCGACAGTCTGGACGCTGAAGATGAAAACGGGCTGTGAGGCACCTCCGGACACGTGCCGAAACGGTGCATCAAAAGAAGGGGCAGATGTGTGGAATAGGTTTGAGTGACGGTGATATCGTTTTTATATATTCAAATGTCCAACAATTGCGGATAAAATGATATGCAAATTTCCTTAGAAAACATTGTTATTATGTGCATTATGACCTTTTACTTTTTGACATTTTTAGTGAAACACCCTGTAGGTACTTTACTTGTGGTACATTCGTAGTATATCTAGGAATGGTTTTGCAATAACCTGTGAATTGTGAAAATCATCGAAGAGAGTGATTGTGCAACGTGCGCGCGCGCGTGCATGTGTGTGTGTGTGAGAGAGAGAGAGAGAGAGTTAGAAAGAGCGAGAGAGAGAGAGAGAGAGAGAGAGAGAGAGAGAGAGAGAGAGAGAGAGAGAGAGAGAGAGAGAGAGAGAGAGAGAGAGAGAGAGAGAGAGAGAGAGAGAGAGAGATAGAGCGAGAGAGAGAGGGAGGGAGAGAGAGAGGGCGAGGGAGAGTGAGTGAGGGAGAGAGAGAGAGAGGGGAGTGGCATCTGGTAGAAAACAAAATCACAATGAAAAACAATGAAGTTTTCACAATAATAAACCCAAGTCGGCATCTGGCCCATTTCTTTACCACACATGCATGTATTCGCCGCCGAAAGTCACCATTCCATTATTAGTTCGGGCCCATTGCCGGTTTGTTTTGGGGAAGTCAAGGTCAGGAACTGCCCACCGTTGTGTAAGCACTCGCTTTGCCTGAGCTATTTGTTGGTCCGTCATTGTTCATCTGTGCTGCTGCGTCTAATGTTGGTCCTCTAATCTGTGGGGGCATGATTTGGGCTAGATCCGTGAAAGTTAGGGACGTTCGACGCACTCGTGTCGAACCAGGCGAGAAATGCGGTCAAAAGATGTTTATTAGAGGAACAATTGGCAGCGATTGATGCTCGACTTTGTGGGACAATTTTGTTTTGATTTAACCCTCGCCCATGTCGGGGGGGGGGGTTGGTGCTACCCCCCTGAGGTTTTTCTTAGCTACACGCCGAACCGTTTCAGATAGCCTGCTCAAATTTTCAGTACCCTTTGGGGCATCCTTTGCGAACTTTTGGTAGTTTGTTTTTTGTCAAGGTCATGTCAGGTCACGGAGTTATGACGGCATAAAGGGAACAACCTCCGACCAGATTTACGCTAAATTGGAGATTGCTTCACATTGGTATAAATGCCGACTGACCTGACACACTGATGGATTGTTTTAGAAACACAACTAGCTGATTAGACATTGGCACAATGTCCGTTAACATTTTGAAGGTTACTTAAGGTCAAGGTAAGGTCAGTGACCTCGGTTGACCTGTAATGACTTCTTGCACTTGTATGCCTTTTCGGGGTATTTTGATGCCCTGAATTCGAATTTGCTATCCATTTCAGTCATCGTCGGTTGTTTCTTGTAGTTCATTTTGGGTCAGGGTCAGGTCAGTGACGTCACACGCCTGACGTGACCCAATGCACAAATGACCTTGTAGACTTCCGATACTCCCAACGCATCATTTTTAGAGTTATGACATCGAAATACACACCAAACGATAGAGAATTGATCAAGGATAACGATAGTGAAGGTTTCAAGTCGATATCTCTTACCGTTTTGCCGCAATAGGCGCGAAAATCTGAAATAGTTAGATTTTTCCGAAAATTTGACCTTTGACCGGTCATAAGTAGGTCAAATGTTGACCTAGGACCAAAAAATATACCACCAATCGCGAGATCTCGTTGAGAGCAATCCGTTGGTCTTTTCTGCTAAGCTCTACGACGCTCCGTTTTCAAACGCCAGGGGGGTCGCACCCCCCCCCCTGCATGGGCGAAGGTGGCAAAACACCGTTTACGGGCGAGGGTTAAGACCTTGTGTTGCTAGATACGCTTTAAAGCAATCAAAGCCATGTGTTCGATCATAAACACTTTTGAGTATATCATATTATGTTCTTGGGGATTCAAAGTAAAACCACCTGCAACATGCGCGGCATTGATGGAGTAGATAGATAGATAGATGTATTCGAACAAGATCCATTATAAAACAATGGCTTTTCACTAGTTCACGTAAGCGAATTAAAACATTGTGGACACGGCGAAACAGACATACCAGCTGGCAGCTACAATCACGCACATGATGAAGTCAGGTATACCCTACTGCGACTTAACAGCGCGTCTGACTGCAGAACGGAACCCGCACGTTCCGGGCTCCACACCGACACTGTTCAGTAGCCCTACTCCTCTGTAGCACAGCCGTCTCCTCCCTGCCTCAGTTCGGATAGTCGGGAGCGTGTACAGGCTGGCCTGCCTCGTGTTATGGCTGTGGCGCTGATCAGTCCGCAGACCAATAGTCGCCATGATGCTTTCAGGCTGCCCTGAAACTATAACCCGCTCGACCGCACACACAGTGTGATATATCACAAGCTGTTCAGCAGTGAGCCACTGCAGTTGTTCCAGGGACTGAGATACATGGTCATATCGCCTCTTGCCCGTCACTACTCGAACGCAGAAGTTGACAAGTTTTTGTACACGTCGAAGCTGCGTCATGCCACACGAACCATACACTGACAAACAATACCGTAACACGGAAAGGACAAGTGCCTCGACAATGGATTTCAGTGTAACTCTTGGGATCACGTGACGTGCATGAGTCAGAGCAATAAGAATGCCCGTGCACTTTCTAGTTACATTGTCGATGTGCGTTTCATAGTTGAGATGGCGGTCAACGTAAACACCCAGGTTCTTGGCGGCTCGCGACTCAGCAACAACAGTGCCACAAAAGTGAAGGGAGACTAAGGGCAGGTCGCGCAGCATCGCTGGTGTACCTAATACGACCATTTGTGTCTTAGCTGTGTTAAGCATCATGCCGTTAGCACAAAACCACTGATACATACGGTGTAAGGCGTTCTCCATACAGGCCACCATTCGCTGCACGTCACGTTTCTTTCCGCTGACCAACAGCTGTGTATCGTCTGCATACTGGACAATTGTTACATCATCTAAGACACTGAGGCTGAGGTCGTTGGCATACAACACACACAGAAATATTGAGCGATGTCAAGTTCAATATACTCGTAAATAGTTCAAATAGCTTCAAAGTTCTGCTTCACGTAGTAAAATACCTTTAGTTTAAGTATTTACGTGATAAACAAGCAAGGTATCCGTCGCACAACGCCATAATAAGTAAAGGCATCAAGAATAAGTTTGTTTTTATACGACGTTTATTGGTTAACTAACAAACATCGGCAGTTTTATTACACCACACAAGCATCTTTACGCAAAACAGGATAATGTAACAGCATAACAGATGTTCAAATACCTAACTGATATTTTTTCATGCAAAGCAAGTGTATCTATGAGCGAATGGGTGTTGTGTCACACTGGTAATTGCGGTACACATCCAGAGCACCGTTCGTTTACGTCAACCCGTGTAAATTTAGCGAAATTTTGAGCTAAATGCTGACGGCGGCGGCGCCATTTTCGCAATCTGTCAGTTGTGCGCCGGGGACCGCGGGGGCCGGCGGGGGAGTGTTGTGGCTGCAGTGCGCAGAGAGAGTTTGCCCATTCTTGTGACATCAGTGAGATAAAACAGTGCTGTGGTGTTTATCTATTTGGATAATAAGCTGAGTAATGAGTGAATAAGTGAATAATAAGTGAAATACTGCATTGTGGTCATCGTCTGATAACGCAATCAAGACCGAGTCGGAAATCTGAAGCGGAGCGACATTGGAGGAGCTGCTGGAAAATATCCAGCTTTGTCGAAGTGCTAAGGTGGGCTTGTAATTTTTCAACTGAACTGCTGTCGTGTTATCAAAATAATGGATGCACTTTCATGCTTTTCTAGGGTTAATTAGGTATAGGTATGCTAATATTTTGCCAGATAGGCAACAGAGAGCCGATGGCTAATTAAATGAACGGTAATTTAGGCACAATGAAGTAGTGCGTACAGATGACATATTTTTTATTTATCAATTACGGGCAGTTGACGGGAGACGGGCGGTGGCTGCGGCCTGTAGCGGCGCCCATGCGTTGTGAAATATCAGCTTATATACATCATAAGGTATATACGCTAATCTAACATTTATTTCCGTCAGATGTCATGTCGATCCTTAACAATAAACGACAAACAAACAAACGTGTTTGCAGCATGGGGTAGGCATTGAGCATCACAATGTTTCGTTGCATTTAGCTAAGGCTCGCGGCTGGCGACAACGTCCCGCCGTGTGTCGCTTGCGTTACAAATTTTGCGGGCCCAACATTATCTTACCAGAAAAAATCGTTATAATAACCGTCTTATTTGTGTAAATTTACCGCCATGAATTTGTGTACGATTACCACGCGAGTGTTCCTTTTGGTACTTTTTACCAAAAACACATATTTGTGCGTAAATGTAACGCGAGATCCGCGGTAAAGTTACACTGAAAGCGGTTCTCCTACACAATAGTGAAGCACTCCGAAGCTAGCAAAACACACATATAAGTGTTCTTTTACGCAGAAAACAGAGTAATTTTACACCAAAAAATTGTTCCTTTTGGTACTTTCAATTACACCGTTTTTCCGCTCAATATTTCTGTGTGTGAACATGTACATGACGCATGATAGCGCTCCGCCTTGAAAAACACCAATGTTATTTTCTCGTGAGCGCGACAGTACGTTCCGTCCTTTACCGGCACACAGCCTAACCTGCTGAGTGTGATCAGACAAATAACTGCTGAACCATTTCGTGTCAATGCCATACAGTGCAAGTTTTCGAAGTAAATTTTGATGTGGCACTACATCAAAACATTTGGACAAATCCAATAAGACCAAAATTGATATGTTGCCGTTTTCCATTGCGTGAAGAACCCTATCAGTTATTACGTGAAGCGCGGTTTCTGTAGACCGCTGCTTCCTGTAACCGTGTTGGGCATCAGCAAGAAGATGATTTTCTTCTAAGTACGTTGTTAATTGGGTCTGAACGGTGCGTTCTACGAGCTTCATAATAGCCGGAAGAATAGAAATGGGGCGTGTATCGGACGGCTTGGTTGTAACCTTTCCTTTAGGGATAGGTGTCACCAGCGCATGTTTCCACGCTCGTGGGACCACACCAGAGATCAAACTGAAGTTGACAACATCTAGTAACGCATGTCTTACGCCGTGGAAAAACTTCTGCAACATGCTCACACTAATGCCATCGTCTCCAGTTGAATTGGACGGTTTCATAGATAGAAGCACGGTATATAGCGTGTCTGCGTCCACCGTTTCCACACAAAAAGAGCATGTTGACACTCGCGGGAGCCGGGTAGGCACGTTTGCGGTCGGAGGTGGCACACTAGCAGCAGTGGTAGGCCCCACTGACACGTAATAGTCATTCAGTGCGTCAGCGGTTATGCTCGGTATCTCGCACTGCTGCTTTTTCGAGCCAATTACAGGTCGTAACACTCGCCACAGCCCACCGCGATCACCACGCGCGATCTCCCTCTCGTACCGCTCTCGACTCTCTCTACGCACAGCCGAGCGGCACTGGCGGTTCAGCTGCTTATACTCGGCGCGGCCGCCCGCGCTGAGGGCTGCTCGGCGGCGCCGCATCAGCTGCTGAGTTTCGGCCGTGACAGGGGGCGCAGTACATTGCCTGTCGCGTACACGCCTCAGCGGAGCCACGGTATCCAGCTGACCCACAAAGATCTGCTGAAATTGGCGCCACTTGTCGTCAGCTGTAGCAGAGCAGAAAACAGCGGTCCAGCTCGTCTCGTAGAGTTGAAGATTGAAAGCCGGAGCATCCACTCTCGCTAACGCGCGTCGGAGCACGTATGAGCCGGTAGTGCTTGCAGGTGGATACTCACGGGCCAACAACACTCTCGTAAAATCATGTGGTCCACCGTAGTGACATCGGGTGACGCCCACACGGCGCACAAGGTTTGGCCGGCTGGTAGCGATTAGGTCGAGGAGGCTGCCCGCCGGACGGTAGGTGGGCCGTTTTACATTGGCGATAAATATACCGTATGTGGCTAACAGTTCACTCAGCGAGTTGCCAGACCTTGTCTTGAGGAGACAGTTGTTAAAGTCACCAGTAATCACCAGTGTGGCACGTGGAAACCGTGTGTACATGAACTGAATCTGGCACTCCAAGTCCTCGAAATCTATAGACAGTTGGCGAACAGTCTTCGAGGGTACTCGGTAACCGGACGCTACTAGCACAGACCGGTTTTTACTGAGGTGTACTAATACCCACAAAATCTCTAAATTAGAATGAGTCACACCTGTTGATGGGGTCGATATCAACTCTGAGCACAGCGTGTCTCTCACCAATATGGCCACACCGCCCTTATTCTTGGGAAGGTTGGATTGATCTGGTCGATCACGCCTGTACAGTTTGTATCCGCTCACTGTGAGAAGTCGGTCAGGAACATTCGGAGCTAGCCACGTCTCGCATAGGGTTAAAATGTCAAATCCATAGACCTCGTCGATGTCATGACGGACGTCTGGTAGCTTGGGCTTGAGTGATTGTATGTTCAGATGGCCGACGGTCAGCCGGTGAGTCCCTGTGTCGCCGTGACGCCGCCAGTTAGCTCCGCCCCGACTGCCCCGCCGCCTGGACGCGCCCCTGCCGCCGCGGCGCGGGCCGCCGGTCGGTGCGGCCGCACTAACAGGCTCGCTGACAGGCTCGTTGACAGGTCGCGCCCTGGGGCGCCGCGGGTCGGCTCGGCCGGCGGGCCGCTGCGGCCGATCAGAGGCGGACATCAAAGCGTCCGCCGGCCGCCCCGGACGGCGCGGCCAGGGTCTCACAGCAGGCTGGGCGACGTGAAGCACGACTTGCAGAGCATGCAGCAGGATGAGTAACCTGATGACCATCGCCGCTGCTCCAGGAGTACCGGCGTCCATCTGTATTCCAATGTCCGCTATCGATGTTCCACACCAGTTTTCACACCGATGGATTTAGAGTCACTTAACACGCTCACTTGCACACATGCCACGCGACCGTGACCTCACATTCGTTCTTCAACTATCCAGGAAAGAAGAAGGCACTTGCTCACTCGCACTCTCTCAACACTGTAGGTCGGCACACAGGGGTGGAGAGGAGAGCCGGGAGCGCGAGCGGCCCGTGGCGCTGCGCTCGACCGACAGAAGGCAACTGAGTATGTTTTCTTGATTCTATGGTTCGGCGTGTTTTTATTCAAAATGTATGTATTTCAACGCAGCTTTTGCTATCCAGGGGCGGATCCAGGAAAACTCCAAGGGGAGGGTCATGAATCGAAGTGGTGCCCCTACCTATACCCAAAATTAAAAACTCAACGGATTTCGTCCACTTCATTTTGGTGGTGCCCCCATTTTCAGTTTTTTTTTTCTTTTTATTTTTTATTTTTAGTCAGTATCTTAACTCTTAGCCACAACCACATTTACCAATTGTAAGCAAGTATATATGAATGTGCTATGTGTATATATGTTGTGGAGTGGACGCTGAGTAGTGAGTACTTACCAGGAACGTTATCAGGTAAGCAAATCGTTGTCAGTCCGACGAACTTGACCCTGGCGTCTAAAGGGTCTGTCCTTGACACTTCAGGCTTATCAGGGGCACCAAAGTCCTTCCAGGGACACCACAAACCTGTCAGGGGCACCTACGGCCTTGTAGGGGCGCCACAGGCCCGCCAGGGGCACCACAGGCCTGCCAGAGCAGGGGCACCACAGGTCTAGCAAGTATACACGACAGGCCTGTCAGGGGCACAACGGGCCTGTTGGGCCCATGAGCACCCCTAGGGGCAGGGGCACCACAGTCCTTCCAGGGGCACCGCAGGCCTGTGAGGGGCACCAGCGGCCTAGCTGGGGCACCAGTCAACACAGGCCTGCCAGGGGCACCAGAGGCCTGCCAGGAGCACCACCGACCTCGCAGGGGTAACTTGGGCCTGTCAGGGCCCAGGGGCACCACGGGCCTGTCGAGAGGCACTTCAGGCTTTTCAGGGGCACCATAGTCCTCTCCGGGCGCAGGGGTAGCAGGGGCACCAGAGGCCTGCCAGGGGCACTACAGGCCTAGCAAGGGCACCACTGGTCTATCAGGGGCACCACGAGCCTGTCATAGCCAGGCATCTCAGGCTTGTCAAGGCCCAGGGGCACCACAGGTCTGTGAGGGGGCACCAGCGACCTAGCAGGGGCACCAGTCAACACAGGTCTGCCAGGGGCGCCACAGACCTGCCAGGGGCACCACAGACCTGCCAGGGGCACCAGAGGTCTGCCAGGGGCACCACCGGCCTCGCAGGGGCACCTTGGGCCTGTCAGGGGCACCACGGGCCTGCCGAGGGGCACTTCAGACTTTTCAGGGGCACCAGTCCTCTCCGGGCGCAGGGGTACCAGCGGCCTAGCAAGGGCACCAGGGGCCTGCCAGGGGCACCAGCGGCCTAGCAAGGGCACCAGAGGCCTGTCAGGGGCACCACAGGCCTAACAAGGGCACCACGGGCCTGTCAGGGGCACCTCAGGCTTGTCAGGGCCCAGAGACACCACAGTCCTTCCAAGGGCACCGCAAGCCTGTCAGGGGCACCAGAGGCCTGCCAGGGGCACCACAGGCCTAGCAAGGGCACCACTGGCCTGTCAGGGGCACCTCAGGCTTGTCAGGGCCCAGGGGCACCACAGTCCTTCCAGGGGCATTACAAGCCTGTCAGGGGCACCAGAGGCCTAGCAAGGGCACCACAGGCCTTGCAGGGGCGCCTCAGGCCTGTCAGGGGCACCACGTGCCTGCCGGGGACACTTCAGGCTTGTCAGGGGTGTTACAGTCCTGTCAGGGCCCAGGGGCACCAGGCCCGTGGTGTCCCTGCTAGGCCTGTGGTGCCCCTGGCGGTCCTGTGGTGCCCCTGTCAGGACTGTGATACCCCTGATAGGCCGGTGGTGCCCCTGGCGGGTCTTTGGGCCTCCGGGCCGCAAGGGGGGGGCCATGACCCATGTGACCCCCCCCTTGGATCCGCCCCTGTTGCTATCTGTTTGGCACGAACACATGGATATTATAACGTCTATGCATACAGCATATTATTCCTCAGGTATATAAGGGAAACTGAGCAACAAATGCTCCCTAAATAAAAAGCTCCCTATGTCTCACCAGCAATGTCAATAGTTATTCTATCACATCGCCCCTGTTTGTTAAGTCGAAAATGTGCCAAGTCTCTAAAACGCCAGTGATGCATTGCACACACGCCCTTAAGACTGAAACAGACTCTTTCCGCGTTCAGGAAATCGCATGCGAGAGCCTATTCAAATACATTATAATTCTTCTCGCATCAATCGCTTGCGGGAGGTGCGTGCGATTGATGCGAGAGTGCTTCCATGTATTTGAATAGGCTCTCGCATGCGATTTCCTGACTGCGGAAAGAGTCTGTTTCAGGCTTTAATCGGATAACGAATTGCGAGACAGCCCGCCAGCGCTTCTTCAATGACTTACTTATTTAGGAGGGAAATAACTAACACAAGACACCGATTGTAGTCGCACCTAAATCCACCTCTAATAGCTCTGATCCATTAAGAAATTGCCTGCTTAATATTGACAAGGGACAATAACATAGGCAAGGTGGGGTGCGGGCAGGGAACATGCAAGTTGGAACAGACTTTTCGATCTAGATGCACCTGAGTTTTGTCATTTCTGTAATCAGAAATCTAAGGACCTGATTTTATAATTTGTTGTGGAGGTTTATGCGGTGTTGGCTTCCTTCCCATTCCGTATTTGATTTAGCTATGTCTTTCAACTGATCATGAGAAGATGCATCACCGAACACCAAGGCTTGAGAATTCTTAGTTTGATGATTTGTTGTTGTGCATTTCTGATTCCCATGACGTCAGTAAAATCATGAATTTATTCAACCGAAAATGGCATTCTGGTATAAGAACGTGTAAACGACGCTATAAGTATGATGAAATGGCGGCATCGTCTGGCTATCTCGGAACATTTATCAGAATGTCGGATTCACGATTGATTTCTTGCACAACGATCTGTGTCCAAATCAGTTTTGCATTTATATGGCATCGAAAACGGATCGGAAATGCATCTCGTGTTTGGCTGTTTACAGAAGTGATTGTGAAATGCAGGGTGCAGTGTCGAATGATTTCCCCGCTTCGCCGCAAACTGCAAACTGTCGACCAACGATTGTCAATCACCAGCCACCAGTCACCACTCATCAACCATCAACACCTGTCGGCTGTCAACCATCAACTGTCAGTCACCAGTCACCAACCACCAACCTCAGACCACCAACCATCAACGCTTCACCATCAACCATCAACCTAAAAGTCAACCTTCAATTGTAAATCACTTATCGGTGACACTCTGCCCTCACCACCATTTCTTTCCCCACCATCAACCGTTCTTACTAACGCTTCACTAGCGCTAACTCGTTAATCTATCTCTTTTCCCGCAGATACAACGGCGCAATATTCGTGCTGACGTACTTCCTACCGCTGACCGCTACCACCTACTGCTACACGCGAATGTCAGTGGAGCTCTGGGGAAGCCAGTCCATCGGAGAGGCAACGCCGGTTCAGATTGAGAGCGTCAACAGCAAACGACGGGTGAGCTAACGCGGAGCTGGAGTCAGTCAAGGGTGAGCTAAGTAGAGTCAGGGTGCAAAAACAGAGTTTAGATTATTGCCAGGTGAGGTGATCCAAGCACTGAAGGCTGAAGCAAAGCAGAGCTAGGAATAATGCCATTTCTTTTGTGGCTATTTATTATCAACACTTTTGAGTGCACTGCGTGCAATATATTTTCTATAGATCATGTAAATAGCCACAAATATTTTTCCAGTTTCGTCATGATCTGGCCAAACTGCAGTGTGTTTTCATCAACATCTGTTTCATATTTCATATATGACCAGGGCCATCTCCCCTCACATAAGGTTATGTTGCCACAAATGTATCAGGTCGTTAATGATTGTCTCTGTCTCTCTCGGACCGCCCAGATGATATGATCATCTAGTTAATAGTCTGCTCCCCACACATAGTTACATAATCTATGATCTTCCCTATCTCAGTCAGTATACCCCGCCCCCTGGTTAGTGGTTAGCTCTCTCCCCAGAGATTGATGCATCATCGGAACAGAATAGCTCAGAAAGCTTAACTTCATGTCTTTCTCTGTCCATTCGAACGTCTTCATGAAATGATCATGACTCAATGCTATCTTTCTCTTTGTGGTAGGTGGTCAAAATGATGATCGTTCTGGTGGCCATCTTCGCCGTTTGCTGGCTGCCCTACCAAGTCTACTTTCTTGTGATTCCGCTCTTTTCCGAGCTGACCCACGAGCCCATAGTGCAAGAGGTGTTTTTAGGTAAGTAGAAATCGTAATGAGGTTTCCTTGTGTGCTGTTTTATCTGTTTTATTGGTGTTTTTATTCAGGCCATGGGACGTTTTCAGCGGAAATCGTGAGTGTTGTCAATGCTATGTCAGTTATTGCCCGATGTTTTTGTGAGACTTCCGTCTGTTGCATCAACTAGTTGTCTGGGGAATGTTTGGAATGGTTGGAATGTTTCAATCAACGCTACTGGCAGCGTTTTCGACCGACCATCGGCCATAATTTATTCCATAGATTGTCATACCACTAGTTGCAACTGAACAGCAGGTGTAGAATGGTCTTCTCTAGATATACATTCCTTGAAGCGTTTTTCATAATCGTTGTTCCGCCTAGTGTAAGCCGTGTTTGTACGTTTGGCACCTGACACCTTAGTAGTCTCATTTGCAAGTGAGGCGGTGGAATGTCATCTCGGTTCCAAATTTCTTAACAGGCTTATATCAACACAAATAACTGTTTACATAGACGCAAATGGCTTTTTGGGTTCCACGAGCACATAACAATTTCGCAAATTATCATTAATTATATGGGCTATGTAACTGTGCTTTCATTGGGATCATTTATTCATGACTTAAAAGCACCGTTTCTTGAGAAAAGTTGGCATGAAATTCGGCTTCTCAGAAACTCAACAATGCTTCCGGTCCTGGAACTATTTCAGCGTACAATTTACTCCGCAGACTGTTACAGAATACTCAACGTCACTCTCTGTATTCATTGCCTGGCGCAAACGCTAAAGATTATCTGATGTTTACTTCACAAATCCCGTGCTCAGGCCCGGCAGTTTTCGGGTTAACATTCTATCTCAGACAGTTTGCGTCTTTATTCTCATGCCGTGAGCCTACCGGAAGACGAATTACTGATGCTACGATATGGTGCTGTTATAAGGCCTGACCTGCATATTACATGCACCAAACCCACACACTTTTCAGAAGCAACTTGTGTCGTGGTTTGTTGTTGGTTTGGTGTGTGGGGAGTAACGAACTTCTGTGTTGATTTCAGGTATATACTGGCTCGCAATGAGTAATTCTATGTACAATCCTATCATCTATTATTGGATGAATTCTAGGTGAGTACAGCACGGTGCTAGAGTGAGAGTATGCTATAGAGTCCAGTGCCGCAGTAATAAAGAACGCTTCGCTCCCCAATCGGTCTGACATATACTCGTACTGACCCACCTATGAAATTTTACGTAACCAGGAACTAGTTTATGAAAGTGACACAGTCGATGATTGTGTTGGAGGGAAACTTTGCATCGCTTTCCCAGAGATGCTTAATTTTTTACGTAGCTGCTGACATCATATTTACAGTTCAGTGGGCCTTAATAATAAATTTATAAGCCCAACGTTCCTCACTTACTCAACCCAACTGAAAATTTTATTACACCAGCGTCATGATATCATCTTTGTAGCCTCATCAGTACGTTACCTAGTAACCTTGCCTTCTGTCAACATAATACAAGCTGTGTCTGCAACATTCACGACTCCCTTTCCTGCACAAAACCCCTTATGGATCTTCTCTGTCAAAACTTGCTAGACCCTCTTCTCCTCTATCTAAATATCTTGTTCCCCCTCCACAGATTCCGTATGGGATTCCAGCGCGTATTCCGCTGCGCCGGCCGCATTCCTCAAGGGAACGCCGCGCCGCAGTACCGTCAGAGGAGTAGCCACCAGACTACAAGAGTGACAATGAGTGACCTGAAGAGCTGTACTGCGACAGCGACAAACGGGACGGCAGGGCGGACCGGCACTGAGCTCGCTCTGCTGCATAATAGTGGTAAGAGGGGAGGAGAGAGAGAGAGAGAGAGAGAGAGAGAGAGAGAGAGAGAGAGAGAGAGAGAGGGAGAGAGAGAGAATGATAGAGAGAGAGAGAGAGAGAGAGAGAGAGAGAGAGAGAGAGAGAGAGAGAGAGAGAGAGAGAGAGAGAGAGAGAGAGAAGAGAGAGAGAGGCAGACAGAGTAGGGAAGGAGGAGGGAAAGAGGAGGGAGGGAAGCCGGGATGCAGTTTGAGTTAGAGGGCCACAAAACGCGATGCCTCTGACTCCAATTTCTAAGCAGTCGAAGTGACTGTACCGTAAAACTTGACATCACTGTTCGCGAAGTGAAAGCCTCTCACTTACTCTGTTATACTACCTAAGCTTATATCAAGCGTATCTTACGACAATCAAGCTGTTCATGGCGATGTTATATCCAAAGAAATTGTCAACAGTTCCTCGTCAGGGGCCGATGAATGATGATTTATATTTCACACTAGAACTGACCTACATTTGAGTCTCAGAACTTCCGAGTGACAAATCGAAGTTTTTAAGGCGACGCCCTTTGACGAGCGCAGCACACGCAGAAGCGTTATGGCGATTTCAAACGACGCTGTCGCCTTTGCCAGAAGGCATTAGTCATTCCTAGCACTGCTGATGTCAACAAGACTTCTTTGTTTGATGTCTCGTTGGTTATTGCCTTTTATGGCATGCCTTTTATGGGAGACTGTAAAAATGACGCGTAAATCATTTTGTCCTTCAAATGTTTTGACTTCCGGGGTCAGCATTTCGATTGGCAAGGAGCTTTCGTCCTCACCAGCACTATCATAGGTGCTAACTAGATAATGAATTTACTGACAGCTCACAACAACATTATTTGCTTTCATCAACATTTTATGCCAGTAAACCTATTTTTTTATGCTTTTGGTCTAAAAGTAGCATTAACTGGGACAATAAATAGAGGTTTTCTCATGTACAGAGTAAGTGAACATTATTCGACTTATAATTTTTTGTCCTCATTTTCGTCCCGTCTCGCTTCCGTAATCATCAAATTGAGTTCGTAACCCAAACTTCGATGGACTCCTACTAGGGTTCCTACTACATTTATCAAATAATACCATTCCCGGGGCCATTAATCTTCATCAATCACGTCTCCCCGATGGAACCAACTCTCCCGCTGCTGATGGCCTTTTGCCGTCACCCGCCTTCCCGGCGCTACCTTTTGTTCGTCCCCTCTGCTCTGTCTTTGGAGAGGGGTTATCTACCTTTCTCACTTTTTTGTTACTCTGGCTTCCTCCGCTTCTCTCTCTCTCTCTCTCCTTCTTCCTCTCTCTCTCTCTCTCTCTCTCTCTCTCTCTCTCTCTCTCTCTCTCTCTCTCTCTCTCTCTCTCTCTCTCTCTCTCCTTCCTCTCTCTCTCTCTTTCTCTCTCTCTCTCTCTCTCTCTCTCTCTCTCTCTCTCTCTCTCTCTTTCTCTCTCTCTCTCTCTCTCTCTCTCTCTCTCTCTCTCTCTCTCTCTCTCTCTCTCTATTTCTCTCTCTCTTCCTCAGTGATTAGAGGCCCTCTCTCCCTACCATCGCCAGCTCTTTCCTTCAGACCGTCGCCAGTTCTTGCTCTCACCTCTTGCCATACTAATGCGTCCAGCTGAGCCCTGGTGAATTCCCCGGTCTCATAACTCAGTCGGCGCCTACCGAAAAGCGACACACAGACGGCGTTTGGATGTGACCTGCTCCATTTATGGATGTCCGGAGTGGCGTCGTGAGCGGGAGAGAGTGGGAGGGATGGGGAGAGAGTGGGAGGGCTGGGCCGTGTCTATTGCCCAGCTACGTGGACCTGGACATGTTTTAAGCCATGATATGTTTTATTGGGTTTGGCCTGATTGAAATGCTCCCGTGGGTTTTGAATTCGAAACCTCCTGATCGGAGAAGAGATCAGCACCTATTCACTTTGTAGGCATGGCTTAGCCTCACGGCTGTGGTATCAATCATCAGTAAATTGAGAAAAAGCGGGCAAAACTCTATCAATAAGGCGCTATTATAAAAAAAAAATCGCGAAACATACGAGTACATTACACGGCTGTCCCATTTCGCGGCACTTTTCTGCCGCGTATATACTGCAATCCATATTATCTTAGGTTACATGTTATACAGGATAACCATTTATCACTACTTGACTTGGTTGACATCCCATACTGCACATTCCTTGTGAATCCATTAGAAGCTCAGTACTCGGTATACGCTGCACAATTGATCAACGATCTTCCGCACAGAGGAGATACATAAGATCTTACCCACGAGACCGTCGTTTCCGCGTCGCAGATTGCTCTCTGCCGCGCGTCGGTCGCCATATTGTGCTATCCATCTACGCCAGGCGGTGGCATATGCGGCGCGATAGCGATGTTTATGGAGCGGCCCACCGGTGGCGGCGGCGGCATGAGTGGCGCAGTAGCGTTGATAGTGGCGCACACCAGGCGTGCACGCTACACACATCATGAGTCGTATGCGGCGCACTGGGGTTAGAGGAGATTATCATTCGGTTTTAGTTAGACAGTTAGGTGCCACAAAACAGTGAAACCGCATAGCTTGAGAAGTGGTGACTAATTGATAAGCTTTACCGTGAAATGTCTTCATGCATTGCTGGAATATTAGACTTGTGAGGTATACACATTACATTAACCCGCGCACCGACGGGGGTCTGCGCCAACTTCGTACCGACGGGGGGGGGGGGGCGGATGACCGCCCCCCCCCCTGAGATCTCGAGAACGAAGCAAGATAGCGACAAGCGGTAAACGGCATGGGATACGCACGGACAAGGTCTACAATTTTTACACAGGTCATTTTCAGGTCAGGTCAAAGATGACGTCACAGGGGTCAAAAAAGTCAAAATGGCGGCGCTAGTTATGGAGAGAGTTTTTCTCGAATAACTCTCGAACTAGTCAATATAGGAACAAACTAAGGGCATCATCGTGATCCTCTCGTCAATCCGCATCGAATGGTATATATGTTGACCTCGAAAGGTCAAGGTCAAAGGTTGACGTCAGGTCACGTGACCTCGAGGTCATCATGTATATCATTCGATGCGCCTTGACGAGATGAACACAATGAGACCATCCGCGCGGCTGTATCTTGTTCCTGTACGGAGTTATTATCAAAAAACCGCTGGTGACCTTTGATGACGTCACATGACCTTACAGCTGCCCAACAGCAAAACAGACCTCAAGGTAGTGAAGGTTGATCGTATATGAGGTCATTTATGATTTATGGGGCCATTCCGACCCGTTTTAGTGGTAAAAACAGGGAGTTGATTTTTTCCCCATTGACTTATAATGGCCAGGTCGAGAAATTGACCTGACCTTAGGTCATCGATATCAAAATTCCGAGATACACAAATTGTAACTACTAATGACCTTATAACATCCTGCGACTTTCAAAGGCCTCCGACATCTACTGTAGCTCTGGCACGGTGACAAAGTTTCAAAAAAGTGACTTGAGGTTGGGTCATTCAAAGTGACTTGCGGAACTGACCTAAAAGTTAGGAGGTTCAAACTTGCACACCATGTGCAAAATTGATGAGAGAATAGTCGTACCAAATTTCGCGGCGCGCTATTCGCGAAAAACCTCAGGGGGGGGGGCGGATATCCGCCCCCCCCCCGTCGGTGCGCGTATTAACTTTAGCATAACACCGCGTTACATGACCAGTATAACGCCTTTTGGGGCGACTAACGGAGCGAGCGAGAGGGTGAGCCTTGCACGTGCGAAATTTCGAGGGGTACCTCCAGCTGACTTGTGCACGGCACCCTACTAACCGGTCTCTAGCGATGTGCCAAATTTGAGCACAATCGGCCCAGCCGTTCTCGAGATCTGGGAGCGACACCCTGCACGTGCGCACGTGCAAAATGGGTCCCAACTGACTTTTGCACGGCACCCTACTAACTGTTCCCTAACCGTGTACCAAATTTGAGCGCAATCGGATCAGCCGTTCTCGAGATCTGGAATCGACCCCTGCACGTGCGCACGTGCAGCAGCACCCCAACTCTGGCACATGGATATGCAGTGCCTAGTGGGTGCCTACCTACATGCCAACTTTCAGCGCAATCGGCCCAGTAGTTACCGAGATATTGCAACAATTACAAAACTGACACCTCTTCGTTTTGCACGTGGCACGTGCATAAGGGGTCACCCACATGCATCGGGAATAGTCCAATACTTGGTAGAAGGAATGAAGCTACCCTACAAAAATTACCGCGTGTAAATCGGTCAAGTGGTTGCTGAGATATAAGCCTCGCAAAAGCGTCGGCCGGCCGCTCATACTCAGAAATTTCTGTTAATCTAAGGAAAGACTACGCTCGCTTCGCTCGCTCCGTAATTAGTGTTTCTGTCGCATTATCACATCTCGTGACTAGTATATTTTGGAAAAAGATCGCAACATTTGTTATATTGTAAATAATAATAAATATGTAATATGTAGTACAAAGGTCAACGGTTACCTATTATTTCTTCTGGGATGGGACATTGTTAATGCCGTCTTTCCGCATGTCAGGAATGATCCTAACAACCATCTCGCAATTTTCCGTCTGCTATTTATCCCCTAGTCCAATAACACACCTTCCTGAAAGACTCTTCATGCTTCACAGACAGCAAACGGCCTCATCTTTGGTGCCCTGCTTACGTTATTCACGCTCGCGTGTTCTTTTTCTTTGCGCGCGTCCATCAAAGGCGCAGTGTTTTTCGCTTGGGTGCCATCTCCGTGTTGATTGACTAGCCAATGCGGATGGATGCGTATCAGCTATCTGCTCAATAAGGGCTCCCTGGCAACAGGTGTGTATCCACGCATTCAGTGGCAAGCGGCGGAATGGATTGGTGAATTGGTAATTTGAATCCTTCTCTGATCACTAGCATTCCAAGGATTGGGAGCGTGTGCCTATCCGTGATGATATAATCCGTGCCGGGCCGGAGCTCGGTGCCAACCATACCGGGTACAACAATCCAACAACCCAACTTGAAGAGGAAATATCATGAATGAAAATAAGCTAGTTTAAATCAATAAATTACAAAACACTTGTGCAAGCTACGATAGTTACTGAAGGATATGGACATTGCACATAAGTGATCGTAGCCAGCAATCAAAGTCGAAATATCCAGTGCTTAGTTTACAGCTCGTCAATACACATGCAGTGCTAGCTGCTAAGCGAGGAAGCAAAGCTAGTTTAAAAAAATAGCTAGCGTGAATGAAGTTAGTTACTTACCTACTTCGAGCTTCCCTTCTTCCTTCAGTGACCGAGCTCTATCGGTATTGCCACACCGCCATCATTCTTAGATCGCCTCCAATCTTTTGTAGTGTAGTTTCGCTCGTCAAAGGTGACTGATTCTGCCTACTACTGTCTTCTCTCGTATGTTTTGCTGTGAGCTAGTGTAGATATGCTAGAATCACCGGTTGTAGTACTAACAAAAACACGTAACATTAACGTAAACTAACATTTATCAACTCAAGTTCGAATAACGTAGCAGGCAGCAGCCAAGTTAGATTTGCAGCAGCTGGCATTTCTGCTTGTCCAGCATACACATACACTGTACTAACATTTTCATAATTTCTGTCTGTTGCCAGCTTCCAAGTTGAACGGTCGGAGCAACAACGTCTGAGGACAGCACTCGACATCACTTCCGACTCATCATATCCGGTTAAGTACTTCCGGTTCTGCGTCTGCCACCGGAAGCAGTGAACTTCCGGTGACATGTCAACGGAAGTAGCGGATTTCCGGTGACATTCCTGGCTGCATTCATCATGAGGATAGCAAGAGTGGTGACCATAAGGTCCGAATGGATCCTCTACTACACCGGATGCCACTCACTTCCGGTTCTTCTAAAGGCTTCTTCCGGCTCTTAACGTACCGTACCCCACTTCCGACTCTCTGGGTAAAGTTTTGAGCGACGCAATGCTGCAAGTCAGCGGCTTGCAAGGGAAGCTGAAGGTACGAATGCCATTCGAAGTTCGATCGATGTAGTAACACCGGATAACTCGACGAACAAACCAAGACCCCATGTCACCCGGTACAACACGAGCCGTGGTAAAACTCAACAGCAGAAAGCTTCCCTAAGCCACCGGGGTCACTGAAGACATCTGGTACAACAATCGCCATGGTACGGCGACAGTCGCGATTTTCCTCGCAGAAGTGACGACCCGGTTGGAGTGCGGCTGCGGGGTCACACACTCGATGACCTTTCTCTTCAGCTGACCACTGAAGCGACGCTACTGGTGATTTGCATGTCACCACTGGTGTATCCACGCTGTTTCCGGAACACTGTCCGCAAGTGTGTCCGAAGTTGTGTCCGTACCACAGGTCCTGCACAAACTACAAACATGTCGGCGTAGTTATAAACTCAGAGAAGTGCTGAAAAAATAGCTGACGCTGGCGCAAACGACAGGAATGTGGACACCTACCTAATAGACGCTGTTCTCAGTGAGCTGGGTGGTCATCGATAATGTCTGAGACTGGTGTGTGCAAAGCAGTGGTGCACCTAAGCTATCGCTATGGACTGGAGTGTAGTGATGGGGCTGGAGAGGACTGTGCGAGGAAGAAACACCAAGTGTGGAATTACTCAGTACAGACTGCAGAGCGACGCTGGGAAAAGTGAGGGAGGTAGAGGGAGACTCGAAAGCAGGTGAGCTCAGGGTAGAGTGAAGGAGGAATCTGGATAGAGTGAGAGAGGAAGAGGGACGCTCAACGAGTGCGGCGTTGATAGATCGTAACGATGCGACGGGAAATATTCGCGACTCGGGACAGGAAGTGATCGTGAACACGGCTGGGTTTGGGGAACTGACAAAACCGGAAAGCGTGAGCCAGATGGCTGGCTGCGGCGGCTCAACATAGCAGAATTCATGGATTTCTGTCTACCGCCTCTGCAGCCACCAGGCCAGTTCACAACCGGACGTATGCTGGTCATGACTAGCAAATGAACTGTCATAAACCTGACGGCAGTGGCGCGGGAACCGGGGGGGCTAGGGGGGGCTGAGCCCCCCCAGCTTTTCGGCTGGGGGGGCTCGTAATGTATTTGAGCCCCCCCCAGCTGGAGGAATCGAAATCGGAAAATCTACCAAC
>NW_024883608.1:0-63964 GCF_019059575.1 Amphibalanus amphitrite
CCCCCCCCCCTGGAAGCCAGGGGTCCTTATTCTATAGGGACCCCTGGCTGACACAGTTGGCGACGCAAAGGCCCCTGCGGCAGATCCTTTGACACAGCTGAGTAGTTATACTTTGGCCAAGAGAGCCCAATTTTAGAGCCTTGGGGCCCTATTGAAACCAGGGGGCCAGTTGGATGGGATGGGTTCAACTTTGGTCCAACGGTGTGTAAACAGAATCAATGCGTTCTGACTGTTGGTCTGACCCTATATCGGTTTGAGGGAGCCTGGATCGGATCCACTGTCGATCTGAGGGGCCCCTATCAGTTTGAGGAAGCCCTCAAATGCCCTGAACGGGTCCTTAGTTTGTCTGAGAGAGCCCTCCGTCGGCATGACTGGGCCTCTGCAAGTGCAAGGAGGGCTTTTGTCGGTCTTAGTAGCCCTTAGGCGGCTTATATGACCCTCAGATGGCTTACGAGGCTCTCATGCGCCCTGTAGGGGCCTGTGACGGTCTGAAGAACCATCATCCGACCTACGGGCCCTCAGACCGCCCTCAAAACCGACTGGCGACTCTATGAAGCTATTCGTGGGCCTATCTAACAGGGCCCATGGACTGCTTACCCCCTCAGTTCTAATATTTTTTGTTAACCCGCGCCCGGCTGGGGGTCCTGGATTTCCACGCCCTGCTGGGGGGGGGGGGTGTTTGAACATCCCCCCCTTGTAACTCGGCTCCTGGGCCACGTAGCGATACGCGGAAGGCGGCGTTCGAAAGAGCGTAAAAAATAATGACGAAATCACTTCGGTCAATTTTTTGGTCAGGTCAAAGGTCAGGTCACCAGAGGTCATTGAAGGCAAAATTTCGCCGATTTCCAGGTCGAATGTCGAAAACTTCCAAGAAGCCAACGCATAACTCGGGAACCAATAGAGCTACAGCGCCGCGGAAAAGTGCATTCGATAGCCCTATTAACGCCCTTTCTGAGTAATTCTCTCAGATTTGACCTAACGTCAACGGTTTTGCCTGCAGGGGGCAAAAACTGCAAAAATAGCCGATTTTTTCGGAAACAGTTTTTCTGCAATAACTTTTGACCCAAGCCTTGTACGAGCTTACTTTCACCGGCATCGTGTTCCTCTCGTCAAGACGCATCGAATGAACTATAACTTGACCTTGAAAGGTCAACTTGAAAATTTGACCTCAGGTCAAGGTCATGACCTGACCGGAAAGGGTCATGTTGCATATCAGTCGATCCGTATCGTCGAGCTGAACACATATAAGGCGTTTTCATCGCTCTAGCATGCCTCTATCAAAAGTTATTTGCGAAAAACTGTTAGATACCATTTGTGACCTAAGATGACCTCAGGGCATAAACAAGGGTCACGGACACCATTTTCATGTTCAGTGTGTCTAAACCACTTGTAATTCGGTGTTTGGGAATGTTTATAATGTCTTTCGTCCAAAAGAGGCGCATTTCAATTTTCCTCCCCTTGACTTATAATGGGGAGATCGCAAAATTGACCTGACCTTAGGTCATCGATATCAAAATTCTGAGATATACATTTGTACATGCTATTGTTCTTAGCAATCGCTGAAAGTTTCAAAGCGATCGGTCGCTCGGTGTAGCTATGACAGACATTGAAACTTTTTATGAGGTGAGGTCACTTCAAGTGACCTGGTGACCTGACCTTGAATGACCTTGGTCTGAAATTTTCACAACATGTGTAGAATTGATGTATGATAAGGTGTACCAAAAACGGCTTCGCGAAAAACCACAAGGGGGGGTGTTCAAACACCCCCCCCCCCAGCAGGGCGCGGGTTGATAAATATTTTTCTATTTATTTGGGCCCCCTCCAAAAAATATTGGATGCAACTGGATGGCTTTTGGGATTTTGAGGGGGTTATTTTGGGCCCCTGTGCGTTTGGCCCCCTCCTTGAGGAAATCCTGGCTACGCCCCTGAATATCGGGCAACCAGAAAACTTTTTTACCTTCAAACAGCATCCAGTTTGCTTAAGACCAGAAAGGTAAGTAGTAGGTACCGGACGTCCGGCCGGATCCGGATTTTTGCATTTGCTTCTGGGTGGGCAAATCGACGCCACTGGGTGGGCAATTGTGGTGACTGGGTGGGCATTTGCCCACCCAGTGGGTATGTTAGAGGAGGCCCTGTCCCGTACCATCGATCGTGATACCGACGGGAGGATCTCACGGGCCCGCAGCCTCCAACGCAGAGCGCTATTTACGGAGCACGGCCGCCCAGATCGGCCAATGGAGCGTGAAAGGACTCGGGACAGTACTTCGCTTGTAGAATAACGATCAGAGTTTAATCAGCCTTAATCTGGGTGTGCGGGCCTTTGAGACGTTTTCCGACAGCATGCATAATCGAGCAACGAAACTACCTCGATTTTGTGATTTTTCCGGCGCTTTATTGTGCGACTAGCGGAGGGCTCAACAAATATCTCAAAGGCGCACTACTTCAGGTGTGTTTAGAAACACATTCAGACTTATTTGGGCGACAACTTTTGTGATTAACACAGAGCAGAAGTGGTTATTCAACAACAGGAAGAAAAGATCCCGATGGTGAAAGAAAACGACTCAAATTTGGCTTTTAGATAGCAATGTATTAATTAAGTGAGGCAGAGAGAGAGAGAGAGAGAGAGAGAGAGAGAGAGAGAGAGAGAGAGAGAGAGAGAGAGAGAGAGAGAGAGAGAGAGAGAGAGAGAGAGAGAGAGAGAGAGAGAGAGAGAGAGAGAGAGAGAGAGAGAGAGAGAGAGAGAGAGAGAGAGAGAGAGAGAGAGAGAGAGAGAGAGAGAGAGAGAGAGAGAGAGAGAGAGAGAGAGAGAGAGAGAGAGAGAGAGAGAGAGAGAGAGAGAGAGAGAGAGAGAGAGAGAGAGAGAGAGAGAGAGAGAGAGAGAGAGAGAGAGAGAGAGAGAGAGAGAGAGAGAGAGAGAGAGAGAGAGAGAGAGAGAGAGAGAGAGAGAGAGAGAGAGAGAGAGAGAGAGAGAGAGAGAGAGAGAGAGAGAGAGAGAGAGAGAGAGAGAGAGAGAGAGAGAGAGAGAGAGAGAGAGAGAGAGAGAGAGAGAGAGAGAGAGAGAGAGAGAGAGAGAGAGAGAGAGAGAGAGAGAGAGAGAGAGAGAGAGAGAGAGAGAGAGAGAGAGAGAGAGAGAGAGAGAGAGAGAGAGAGAGAGAGAGAGAGAGAGAGAGAGAGAGAGAGAGAGAGAGAGAGAGAGAGAGAGAGAGAGAGAGAGAGAGAGAGAGAGAGAGAGAGAGAGAGAGAGAGAGAGAGACGCTGGTCCAGTAATGCATGAAAAGCGCGTCACATGGCATCTCACATCAGCCATCATTCATCGCGAGCTTACTGCTCTTATAAGTTATATGTATAAAGCACCTCTCGAACACGAAGTTAAGACAAATACACCAATTTTAAGTCTAAAACTTGCCGCGGGTTTTTTCGATAACATATTTTTTCAACGTAAAAAAGTTTGTCGCATACATAGCAGCCGCTTTAAATATTTCTCCACATCTGTAACATAGTCTAAAACGATTTTACTGCGCCTAGAAACCTGTTCAAAAAGTTCGCGTTTTCAAATGTACGCTCAAAATGCAATGTGCAAAAAGGCAAGACACGACGAAACTATTCGAAAATGATTTGCCTTTTACCTAACTGTAAAGCAACTTTTTAGTTAACCGCTCAAATAACTCAGGACTAAGAAAACAATGTTATTTTGGTTGTAAATGTGGGCATGTGGGCTTGCATTTGAGTGACCGAACGGCTAAGAGTGATCGAACAATGAAGGATGCAACAACTTGATGGGCCCCGATGGTATGAGCTCTAGTTACCTCAGTTCATTACCTCTGCCATATAGGTTATCAGCAGCACGAGCTAAAGCCTCGTTGCTTCTTTCTTACGGGCACCACTTTGCCACTATCACGAAGAAACTTTGTTTGAACAGCTTTCTTAGCGCCCACTCCTCACGCGCACTTGTTCCCCGCCTGGCACTGGGGCCATTTTCTGCAGGAAGTGCCGGTAAGGGTCCCTGCCGGCGAGGTCAGGGGCGTTTATTGACGGCGCTGGTGCACGCTCGGGCTCATCAGTAGCCACTCAATCAGTCGGCGCATGGTCCGCCGACATCAGAGTGGCCACTCGACCCCACCCCCACCTCTCCCCTCCGCACGTGCCCAGCCTCAACCGTCGCAACTCACCCGTCGCCACCGCGTCCCGCCCCGTGACCATGCTCCTTGGTCGTGCGTTATGGTCGGTCTTTGGTCGCCCAAACGAGAATAAGATTGCCGTCGTGATGTGTTGATATCACAGTCTGAACTCCTTAGCTTGTGTTACTGTGGATACAAATTTCTACAGTACAAAAATCAAACTCTAAGTTAGATTTTTTTAGGCTTGGTTTTATTTTGAAGTTTTCAGTGGAACAACAAATATACATATGTCCTTACATAATCAACAAATGTTAATTGTAGTTTGAAACCATTGTAAATATTAAAAGGACAGCACAGATAAGTTTACGGCAGTAAGTCTTGTTACTATCGCCATGCGGTGCAGTGTTCAGTGAGAGGAATTAATGGAACACTGCGGTACACTTTATTAACCAGCCGCTCCAGTAACGACACACGGCAACAGCATACAGATGTGGCGGCTCAATATTGCGCTGCGATACAGCATGGCAATGCGGCGACTCCATGGCACGCTGTGGCATCATGACCTGATGCTAAGGCGAAATCAGAAAAAAACGAGTGCAATATAACAATTCGGTGGTCAAGTGCTACCTACCTATGTACTTGCAATGTTACGAAAAACAACATGCACTCAAGTTATTTTGCTTTGTTTTTGGGCGCTGTCTGATAAAAGATGTGATGAATGTGAAACGTGAAGTCACCAAAATACACATGCTGCTCTTCAGAGACTTGTCTATCAAGTATTTTGTTCAATATATGAATAACATAAAAAAGAACAGATATAAGTGAAGAAATGAGATCTTTATTCATGTTTGGGGATGGTTCAGTTTCATTGTTTCAAGATGTTGTTTTGTGCAGCAATTCTCCAAAGCAAAACCATTAGATTTAACCCACGCCCGGCTGGGGGTCCTGGATTTCCACGCCCTGCTGGGGGGGGGGGGGTTTGAACACCCCCCTTCTAACTTGGCTCCTGGGCCACGTAGCGATACGCGGAAGGCGGCGTTCGAAAGAGCGTCAAAAATAATGACGAAATCACTTCGGTCAATTTTTTGGTCAGGTCAAAGGTCAGGTCACCAGAGGTCATTGAAGGCCAAATTTCGCCGATTTCCAGGTCGAATGTCGACAATTTCCAAGAAGCCAACGCATAACTCGGGAACCAATAGAGCTACAGCGCCGCGGAAAAGCGTATTCGATAGCCCTATTAACGCCCTTTCTGAGTGATTCTCTCAGATTTGACCTAACGTCAACGGTTTTGCCTGCAGGGGGCAAAAACTGCAAAAATAGCCGATTTTTTCGGAAACAGTTTTTCTGCAATAACTTTTGACCCAAGCCTTGTACGAGCTTACTTTTACCGGCATCGTGTTCCTCTCGTCAAGACGCATCGAATGAACTATAACTTGACCTTGAAAGGTCAACTTGAAAATTTGACCTCAGGTCAAGGTCATGACCTGACGACCGGAAAGGGTCATGTTGCATATCAGGCGATCCGTATCGTCGAGCTGAACACATCTAAGGCGTTTTCATCGCTCTAGCATGCCTATATCAAAAGTTATTTGCGAAAAACTGTTAGATATCATTCGTGACCTAAGATGACCTCAGGGCATAAACAGGGGTCACGGACACCATTTTCATGTTCAGTGTGTCTAAACCACTTGCAATTCAGTGTTTGGGAGTGTTTATAATGTCTTTCGTCCAAAAGAAGCGCATTTCAATTTTCTCCCATTGACTTATAATGGGGAGGTCGCAAAATTGACCTGACCTTAGGTCATCGATATCAAAATTCTGAGATATATATTTTGTACATGCTATTGCTCTTAGCAATCGCTGAAAGTTTCGAAGCGATCGGTCACTCGGTGTAGCTATGACAGACATTGAAACTTTTTATTAGGTGAGGTCACTTCAAGTGACCTGGTGACCTGACCTTGAATGACCTTGGTCTGAAATTTTCACAACATGTGTAGAATTGATGTATGATAAGGTGTACCAAAAACGGCGGCGCTCCGCGCCGTCGTTTTTGAGATATTCGCGAAAAACCACAAGGGGGGTGTTCAAACACCCCCCTCCCCAGCAGGGCGCGGGTTAAAAAGATGCTCTGGCCTCTGCGTAATAACGTGATCCATAATGTTGAAAAGAACTTGCATCACTTGACTGCTATGGTGCACCGAAACACAGCAATGATAATAAAACGAAAAAAGCCAATCGAACCATTTGGCGTTCCACTCTATTCGTCCAACAGCGCCCTGTTGCGCTATATACTGTCGGCGAGTGACCACCGATCAGTCACACCGAGTTCACGGCGCACTGAGCGCAGTGCTACTGAGCGCAGGTGCCGTGCCGGGGAGGGGAGAGGCAGCGCTGTCTCGTCCGGTCCAGTCTGACAGAGGTGCTGTGGAGAGCGGGCTGAGAGGTGCGGCGGGGAGCGGGCTGAGAGGTGCGGTGGGTGTGGTGTGAGAGGTGCGCTCCCTCGGCGACACGTCGTCAGACGGACACCGACACCGCCGGGACCGGAGACACGGAAACAGGCGCCGCTGAGGCTCATCGCATCACAGGCAGCTGGAGAAAAAAAAAGACTGAATCTTCTCCCAACTGAAATCATGGAGTGATAACCACAGCAGGCTGACTTTGACAAATCGGGCTCGATTCCGGGACATGTCTCGCTCAGTGTCGCTGTCGCCGCTGCCGCTATCACTGCCACTGCTGCCGCTATGGTTTCTGCTGTCGGTGCTGCCGCTGCCAGCTCCCACCGTGGCCACCAAGGACATGGACC
This sequence comes from Amphibalanus amphitrite, assembly GCF_019059575.1. Lineage (NCBI taxonomy): Eukaryota > Metazoa > Arthropoda > Thecostraca > Balanomorpha > Balanidae > Amphibalanus > Amphibalanus amphitrite. Next base: position 6,922 of record NW_024883608.1, read on the forward strand.
GCCTGTACGCCGACCTGTTGTTCGCCTACAATAGGTTGGCGCGTCCCGTTCCCAGCCATGACGACATGGTCACGGTCAAGATGCGGCTCAGGCTCTCCCAGCTGATTGATGTGGTTCGTATGGAGTCACGTTTAGAGTGAGGGTTTTCCCTGCTGCTTTGATTCTTCACTGTTGCATACATTGGAATTTTTCGTTACAGTCCCAGTGTTTTCCTTCCTGGAAACTGCTGCATTGTTGAGCTGAGAAACATAAAACTCGAATACTTCTGTGTTTGAATCAGGACTCCGCGCGAAGTTTGTTTAACATGAATTCAAAATGAGTATCTAATGCCAGTCGGCAGTCTTTTCAGAGAAGAGTTCATAAGGGCAGGCGCGGATACAAGGGGGGGGCCATGGGGGCCATGGCCCCCCCCCTTGGCCGATTTTTTTTTTTCAAAAATAAAATAAAAAGTTAAAAAGTTAAAAAGCTGAAAAGGGGGCCTCCTGAAAATAAAGTGGCCGAAATCCGATGAGTTTTTTTTTTTTTTAACCTACCCACTTAGTTATTTCTTAGAAGACTAGCTGAGAAGACTTCTTTGTTAGAAGATTGGTAAAGCTTTTCATAACTTGGAGGTCTCTTATACTCACAGAGATGACCACTTTTACAGGGCCTCCTAACCTGCACAGAGGGCCTCCAAGCCTGCACAGATGTTGAGATGTTGCCTGAACAGCTAGATAAGCTCAATAGACGCAGTTTTTTTTGGGGGGGGGCCCAACAAGTGGGAAGATGGGGCCTCCAACAGGTGGGATTATGGGGGGGGGGCCTCCTGGTTTCTAATGGCCCCTCCCTTGGAGATTTTCTGGATCCGCCCCTGCATAAGGGCCATTGTTTGACTATTTCGGCCGTAACGATCCTGTTTTTTTCGTTTTCCTTGCATCGAGAAAACATTGGATGAACTGAATATGTATGTCGTGCCTTTGCTAAGCCTTCTTGAATCCGTGATGGTATAACTAACTACTATATATGTCATAAAACATAATTTTTGGCGCAGAGTACAACCCTGACCATACTGTTTCGTTTTACAAACGGCATAAGATGAAAAAACAAGTATTTAAATCTAAAGATGTTTGTATAGCTTCGATATTCATACCTAATATCACATTTATACACCCCCAAATATTTGCTGTCTTGAACAACGAAATGCCGGCCGGCATGCACTTGTATAGTTCTGCTTCCTGCATAGTTGATTCACGTTTCGAGTCCACTGCAATAACGATAAATTTGTTTTTTTATCGACAATGCGTCATCTTTTCAGGATATGAAGAATCAAATCATGACTACAAGTGTTTGGGTGGACCAGGTGAGTTTGACTATTTCCAAGTATTTTCCCCATTTTGATCCGTGCACAAGTCATGGCTATTTTATGTAAACGAGTTAGGTGATAACCATTGTTACTTTAAATTTATTATATTTAATTAATCATGAAAACCTTTCAGACACCGCGTTTTTAAACAATAACTGTTTTCAGTGCTGGTCATTATCGCTTCCCTCTTATCGCAGAGCCACCAGAACGAATCACGCTAGCCCAAACCGAGCTCCACAACATCGTATAGAGGCGCTCTACTGCCGTATTGAACGGATGCGGCTATTCAAAGGCGCCAATAGTTTCTTCTTTTGTGCAGTGATTCGATGGAATATCGATGTTGACTATCCGCCCATGTCATTTGAGCCATGGGACAGGGAGACGTCAAAGAACCGATGCACTCGATCGTGAATCTGCTGACAAATAACAGCGTCCAACGTACCGTGTTTGAATGGTTCTTGCCAGAAAAGATGACAGCCGTAACATTACGGACTTTCATTCCAAACGGTTCTCTGCCATTTCTCAAAACTATTCGGTACAATGCTCTGTAAGGTCGTCATTTATTTCATCTTCCCACATAGAATACAGTCGATCGTACACCTTTAGAGCTTATGTATCTCCATTTTTCAATGCATAATGTTTCCTAAGGGTTAATAATTCCACAATAAAACCTTTAGGAAATACGATGTATTTAGATATATCTACTAAAAGTAACAGGCATAACATGTAGTTGGGCATCCACAAACAAGAAGTGTGTGAACTGTGAACTGGATCTGCGTGGGCAACTGGTGCTGGTGCTGGTATTTTTGGCTTACGGGCCACCACAGCGTCCTGTATTTGGGCCCGGTTCTGTCGTCCGTCTTCGTTGTTGGTCCGTCCGTTGTCTTGCAGTGTCCGTCGTCTTCTTTGGCTCGAAAGGGTGGGGTGAGGGGTGGGTCAGGGTTCCTAGCTATCTCCTCCCGGGTAGCCGGATTGCCCCTTCTATTGCGTGGGCAACAACTGGCTCTGATAAAATAGTAAAATTTACTTTTTATTGGCAACAGTGTACGTATCCTTACTTTTCCCATTTAGGATGTCAGTCACATTTCCTGTAAGTGCAGTGTTTATCTTTATTGAGCCCCGTCTGACCATGCTGACGCCGATGCCACAGGAGTGGACGGACTACCAGCTGTCCTGGGACCCGGCCGAGTACGGCAACACCACCCGGCTCTACGTGCCCTCGGAGAACATCTGGCTCCCCGACATCGTCCTCTACAACAAGTGGGTAAAGCGGTGGACCGCACAGTCAGCCACGGACAGCGGCTGGAGGCGTGCTGCAGACATGAAATCAGATCAGGACGTGCTGAAAGAAATTAACGCGTGCCGTTATAGGTACCATTAGCATTCAATTTCAAAGGCCATATAAGATAGCAAGAGCACCGAGCAACATTTCCCCTTAATGCCGAAATAGGATAGGTTTGATCTAATAACACTTTCTTCTTTCTTCAGTCCAAAAAAAGGACAACCTTTGGTCTGTGGCACGGGGATAACGATAAGGAAAGAAGATGACACCATTTAGTTGTCATTTGTCTTCTGCGTGCCAGCGCGGTGTCGCGGCCTGCAGAGGGCCATCTACCCTCCATCATTCCCTTCTCCTCTGGTTTTCCGGCTCATCGCCTTTGGCACCTTCTGTGGCCTGGAAAAGGAGAAAATAATGCCGAGAAGGCGACGAATGGACAAAAGAACAAAAAAACATCGCGAACGGCATAACCGCGTGAGCAAGTAATTCACGTTAAATGCTTCCAAAATGGACCTGTGGAAAATTAAGTGTTAAATAGTTTTGTAATATAGCAACGATCAGAAAGCAACGAGCAAGGGAGACAGGGGCCTGTTGGGTGAACAAGTAGGAGGTTTTATAGACCATGGCAAGCTAAAGGTAACAGTGAGTACATTCATGCGGTTCTACCCCAGCTGTCGATGACACTGGTCCTCGCCGGCCAGCAGTGCTGACGGCAACTACGAGATCACCATCAACAACACCAAGGCGGAGCTGTCCCCCAGCGGAAGGGTGTCCTGGAGGCCGCCGGCCATCTACAAATCCTACTGCCAGATCGACGTCGAGTACTTCCCCTTCGACGAGCAGAACTGCATCATGAAGTTCGGCAGCTGGACCTACGATGATAACAATGTGCGTAACTGCGGTCAGGGACCTCATCTTGCCGCGCGGAACGTCTCAGACCGAAAAGCAAACATTACTTTGACATAACGACACATTTTTTTTTTTAAACCCCACATCTGTTCTCCGGTGAATTTCCGGGAAGCACGAAAGAATTCTTTTTAGAAGTGTCCAATCGTCCGATCCTGATCAAATTTGTGTGTTCGTGAGCTTGCTCTGGCATTGCTTGATCTGCCAAGACAGACAAACTTGAGAAAAATCGAGTGACTGTACCTTTTTGGAAGGTTTCTAAACAACTTGTCTGAACTTCACGGGAGAACAAATGTGGGGTTTAAAAAAAGGTGTCGATAAAGTAGTTATATTGGATGTTCGCAGTTCTCCAACTATATCTACTTAAGCTGCGACAAATATAAAACAAACATTCTAGCGTATTCATATAACTCATCCTGGTAAAAGGTCGTCCATTTCGACTGTGTTGTTTCACTGGTTCTCATGCAATTCAAGATGTTAAGATGACTCTGACGTATGCATGCGCCTCCGCTCGGCAGCTGGACCTACGTCACGCGGCTCATACCAACGAGTCCGAGCTAGACTCTGTAGTTCCATACGGCGTGGACCTGCACGACTACTACCTGAGCGTCGAGTGGGACCTGATGCAGGTCCCCGCGCACCGGCACAAGGTCTACTACAACAGCTGCTGCAAGGAGAGTCGCTACATCGACATCTCCTTCAACATTACCATGAGGCGCAAAACCGTGTTCTACACAGTGAACCTCATCATCCCCTGCGTGGGCATCAGCTGCCTGACCATCCTGGTGTTCTACCTGCCGTCCGACTCGGGCGAGAAGGTCACCCTGTGCATCTCGATCCTGCTGTCGCTGACCGTGTTCTTCCTACTGCTGGCCGAGATCATCCCTCCGACGTCTCTGGCGGTGCCGCTGCTCGGCAAGTACCTGCTCTTCACCATGGTGCTGGTGACGCTGTCGGTTGGGTGCACCATCTGTGTGCTGAACATCGGGTACCGCTCGCCGAGCACCCACCGCCTGTCGTCACGAGCCCGCCGGGTCCTGCTGGAGTGGCTGCCGCCTCTGCTGCTGATCCGCCGCCCGCAGAGAGCGCCCTCCGAGCCACCGCTCCACGAGCTCTGCGAGGTCGAGTCGGAGACACAGGCCGAGCTGGAGGGAGCTGGTGTCGAGCTGCCGCCTCTGACGGTCCGCTCTGCAGAGCACCACCAGCTCTGTCCCGCCCTGAGCGCGCACCTCCCGTCTGAGCCAGGCCCCTCTCGCCACCAACCGGTCCCCGACACCCCCTGGTCCCAGCCCCCCAGTTGCGGCTCTCCAGGCCCTCCGTGGCTCGGGGCTGCCTCCCCTGGACCCAGCACGGCCTATGTCAGCTCCCCCGGACCCAGCACCCTTCATCGCTGCCCCTCTGGGCCCAGCGCTCTCCGTCCCGGCTCCCTGGAATCAGTGACCTCCCCTGACGGCTGGTCGGCTCCATCAGCCTCTCGACCCGTAACGAGCCTTATTGCTCAACACGAACATCTACAGAAAGCGCTGCAGAACGTGAACACCATAGCCAGTCGCATCAACAATCTGGACGCATTTGAAGAGGTGAGCGAGTGCTGACAGATTATCCGCGGCGGTAAAGATCGATGAAAAAGTAAATAGTCAGTGCTTAGTAATGTATTTAGCAGTCCTCTAAATCAATATTGACCGCCAGTCTCTGTTACAAGTTGTCTCTGTTTAACCTCATTTCTGCACCACTTTTTCCCCAGGTGAGTCTGAAAATCTGCCCTTCTCCCCGGCAGAGTCTGGTAGTCCGTCCCTTTCCCTAGTTTGAGTCTGACTGGACTATCTGTTCCTGTCCCATATAATGTCTGACAGTCTGTCCCTCTCTCCACAGGTGGAGTCTGACACTTTGTCCCTCTCTCCCCAGGTGGAGTCTGACTGGCGGTACGTGGCCATGGTTCTTGACCGTCTGTTCATGTGGCTGTTCACTGTGGCCTGTGCGTGCGGCACGTGCGGCATCCTGCTGCAGGCGCCGTTACTGTACGACCACACCACCCCCATCGACAGGATCAAGTCGCGGGTGGCCCGCGCCAACCTCAGCTCCATGGGCGACGAGGACTGGCAGAACCGTGAGGAATGAGCAACGATCTGCGCTTAAAAGCTCATGTTTGACTTATTGTTTCCTTTAGGTGTATGCATACGCGTAATTTACTCGTGTATCATTAGGCAGCTTTACAATTAATCACTCAAGAAGGCAATACATATGAATAATTGACCCTTAATATTTGATCTTAGTCAATACGTAGGATATTTAGCTGAATATTTATATATGTGTGCGACCTAAAAGTGACAGTTATTTCGCACACCAATGATGTTCTTATACCTACATGACGATCTTACAACTGTATGCATATGTCTCTATCAAATAAACTACCCGTTTAGTTCCGGGACTGTATATAACTAGCTATTGCGGTGAGTTACTGAATGTAGCTGCTGTCCGTACATCACCTGTGTGACGCCGCAGCACTCCCAGGTACACCATTTCCTCCGGTAATGGTGCCGCCGGTATTCCGGCCAGGGAGCGCCCCCGGCCCGGTGTGACTCGGGAGGCGCCTCCCGACCACCCCAGGGGCCAGTGGAGGGCACGTTTCACCCTCCCCAGCGGCCAGTGAAGGACTGGCGAACGTCTCTGGCAGATGCTCGCGGTATGCAAAATATCCTCCACCAGGGAGCGAGTCATACCTATATGCAACAAGTAGACGCAGACCAGCCGGAATACCGAAAGGGAACGTTCGATTGGAGTGGAACGAGACCAGATCTGCACCAGGTGAAGACACATACGCAGCTGCCCGAATGAAGTAGAAGCAAAATAATTATTTAAGACAAAACTACTGCATCTCTAGCATGAAACATCTTCCAGTGGACTAACATGAACCGCTTCTCTGGTCCCATTTACAGAATGCCACAGTGGATCACGCTCGCGAAAGGTGCGATTGAACAGGGCTCATGGCTCTCGTGGTATCTGGCTTAATTTCGATCCCGGGCTTAGTACTCATATCGCTGGATTCGGAACAGAGCCGATTGTAATTGGTTTCGCTCACGCCAAATGGGTCAGGGATGGGTGCGGTAAACGATTTCTGAACGGAAGGAACAGTTTATGTCCGATGTCTTAGATCTGTGGACTCGGAGCGGTTGTGTCTTTTTTTACACAAGCAGTTTGTAGACATAAAAGGCTTTTGAGTTAGATCTATTCTTAGCAATGAATATTACTGTAGTATATGTATTTCATCAAATATTCGACACCCAAAATGTCAGTGTTACACTAGAGGCTCGATGAGCTTGTTTTAACTAACAGCATAGCTAACCTTAAACCAATTGAATAATGCATTTAAATGCGCATGCCTAACAATAGCTTTAACGCGAAACGTGTCCGCATGGCTCACTTACATAGTAGACGGCTTGACTCGCAGCAGGCGAGTCTTGACTCGCTATCGGCGCAGCTTGGCTCATGTGCTCTTAAATGAAACTATCAGTTCCTCACATTTGGTTGTGGATGGCGATGCCAACACTATAATCCGCCGCCTACAAACTACAGCGCCAGCAGCGCACCTGGCGGCAGAGAGCGGTACTGCTGGTTCCTGTGAGACCGGCTGAGGACGACAGCGTAGCATGGCCGATAAGGACCTCTCGGCCAGCGAGGATGTGCGGAGGTTGACCCCAGCCGAGTTACGCAAACTCAACAAGGACCAGCTTCAGTTTGCTCTGCGCACTCTCATAAACGAGACAACAGAAGACACAGCTGCCGGCCCAACTGTGGTACAGATGGGAAGAATCGAAGCCAAGCTGGACGAATTCCTTACAAAATGGAACAAGGAGAAAGAAGCCATGCAAAAGGAAATAAAGGAACTACGCAGAGACAAAGACAAAATGACCGTAGCACTGGGTCAACATCAGAAGATGCTAGAGGCGATCGAGGCGGAACGAAGGGCGGCGAACCTCATCATTACCGGCGTCCCGGAGGATAACATGGGAGGAGCGACTACCGACAGAGCGAAGGTGAACCTGGTGCTGGCGACTATGGGACAGTCCGGCGTGCCAGTGAAAAGCGTAGAGCGACTGGGCAACCAACGTCAAGACGGTCGCGCGCCTGCCGCTGGCGGCTCCAGACCGTACCGGCGGCCGATCAAAGTCGTCCTGGCGAACACCGACGACAGGAAAACGGTGCTGGAGAACGCACACCAGCTCAAAACAAAGGACGCCGTCTTCCGCTCCATCTACGTGAAGAAGGACGTCCATCCGATCGTACGGAAAGAGCTGGATCGACTGCGAGACGCTACCAAGAGGGAGAAGGAGCGGCCAGAAAACCAAGGTAAAAACGTGCGTTACGACTACAGAGAGAGGAAGGTGTATGTTGACGACGTAGTGGTCGACAGTTACCAGGTCACTAGCTTCTGAGGAAACGAGGATAAAACTCAAACACTCGATGTGCTGTCTGTAAATATTAATGGACATCTGTCGAGACTGGAAAGCAAAACGGTGTTGGCATACCTGGAGCGATTTGACATCGTTGTATTGCTGGAGATAAAATGTAGCTATGTGTTTTCCGTGCCAGGTTTCGAGATCATCAGGAGTGCAGAGCCGGGAGGAGGGAATGGATGTGGGTCAGCAAGGGGAGGGGTGGCCGTATTGATAAAGCACAGATTGTGGTCCAGTGTTTTTGCAAAGCGCTTAATGTACGATCAAGTGTGGTTCAGTTTATCGTTCATGCCAGATGTTCGGATAGGAGCGGTATACATACCGCCAGCCGACTCACCTTATTTCAGTCCAGCTTCATTCAGTGACATACAGAGTCAAATCATAGAGACCGGCCACAAAGTTGTAATGATTGGCGATTTCAATAGTAGAATGTCGTCACTACAGCGCTTGAACGATGCCTCGCTAGGTATTTCGTATTCACAGAACATAGATAATGGTGATAATTCGCATGGCCGTATATTGTTAAACATGTGTTCAAACACAGCCGTGTACCCTGTAAACCATCTCAGTTACGGAGCTAGATGTTTCGAGGGCAGGAAAACGTTTAGAAAGCGCGATGATTGGATCTCGCAGCTTGATTGGTTATTTATTTCAGCACAACTCTTGCACATGGTGAATGAGTTCGCAGTGGACCAACAGGCGCCGTTTTGTAGTGATCACGCTGCCTTGAGAACTGTATTGACATGTCCATTGCAATCCATAGATAGTATCGTTGAGCGAGCCATGTTACTAGATTCATACCCACAGCAGTGTAGTAGACCAAATATCGCACGCAAGCCGGTACACATTAACTCCATCGATGAGGAGAGAGCCAGAGCAGCACTACCCGACCCTGTTCTGTGGTGGCGCAGCATGTGCGAGAGCACCGCAAATAGTGAACCCCAGTCGGCAGATGACTTGTGTAACGCATTGACTGAATTACTGTATGAGGTATGCCGCACCGCGCAGCGAAGTGACCGTTCGGCCCCATCTGGTGTTGCTCAGGTGGCTTATGATGCACAGTCACGATGGCAGATTCTGTTACATAAGCGAGATCCGAAGCTTATTTGGTCTTCAATTAACTGGAATGGTAAAATAGAAACACGCAGTCCAGGCGAGAATGCGCCCAGTGACGATCATTTCTGCCGTCATTTCGAAGGCCTATTAAACCCCTCGCCCGGTGAGACTAAAATAGTTGTGCCTAATAATGACATGTACGTACCGGTTCTAGACGATCCGATCACCACCCGCGAAGTGAGAGACGTTATAATGAGGTTACGTCGTGATAAAGCTGCAGGAGTTGATGGTGTGCCGCCAGGTATTGTTAAACTTCTTGATGGAGAATGGTTGAATATCGTAACCTATATGTTTAACATGGTTTTTAACGGAGCTTTTCCAGAACAGTGGTCTTTCGCGAAAGTTTTTACGATTTTCAAAAAAGGCGACACTTCAGACGCCAACAATTATCGCGGAATCAGCATTCAGAGTGCCCTTGCTAAGGTGTATGACGGAATTCTAAACGATAGATTCGTTCAGTGGTACAAGCCTGACGACGAGCAGGCAGGTGGTAGACCGGGCAGAAGCTGTGCAGAGCACTTATTCACGCTAAGGCTACTGATCGATTACGCTCAGAAAACGAAACAAACGCTGTATATCGCGTACATCGATTATATCAAGGCATATGATAAGTTGAATCGTAGCATTCTATTGCAGAAACTGGCTGATCAGGGGTGCGGCATGAAATATCTAACAGCAGTGGCTAACAGTCTGCAGGCTAGCAAAAATGCCTTAGGGCAAGGTTTATTTACGTCTTCGGTTGGGGTAAAACAAGGCGCAGCAAACAGCTGTTCCCTTTTCACTTTCTATATCAACAGTACGGTCAGAGCCATAAAGACGTTTGGACCTGACGGTTTTCTCAGTAACACCCATTCGCTGCTATTCATGGACGATACAGTTGTCTTAGCCACATCCAGAGATGCCATGAAACAAAAGCTAGCACTATTGCACCGCGAAGTTGGCACCATTAGAATGGAAATACACCCGCAGAAGTCAAAGTTTATGGCGATTAACGCAGGGGACACTGTTCCTTTTGTTTTCGATAACGTATCCATCAGTCACACAGATGAGTACATTTATCTTGGAACACCAATCAGCAATGCAACTTTGCGTAATCAAGTCAAAGCCCACATAGATTTTAAGCGCAGTCATTTAGTGAAATTTTCCGCGTTTTTAAAGAAAAACAAAGACGCGCCATTTCCTGTCAAGGAGATGGTATTCAAAAGTGCTCTCTGTAGTGCAATACTGTATGGCTGTGAAAGCTGGCTTTGCAACGATTTTAAGCATGCCTCGACGGCGGTATTGTCCGCGGAAAAACAGCTATTGTCAGTCAGAAATCAGACAAGCAGTGACCTTGTTCACGCAGAGTTGGGATACCCAGACTTAAAGACAGTGATTAAAGAGAACCAAATTAAATTTCTAGGAAAGCTGACATCACGAGATGATTTCGAGGGCAGTCCCGCCCAGTTAGCCATGCATTTATCAGTGCAGTCCGGCTCACAAGCTGGCCGTTATGTCAACTCCCTACAAACGGAAGAAATCGGGTCACTTAGAGAAAGAAACATGGAAACCTTACGCTGTAAAATTTTAGAATCAACATCGACGCGAATGACAACATACCGTGAGTTAAATCAGAATGTCGCGCGACACCGTATGTATGAGGCAAATGTACCTGAAAACGAGCGCATCGCTTTTACAAGAATCCGTTTAGGTTCACACAGGTTAAAAATAGAAACGGGGAGGTGGTCGCGCATACCAGAGACAGAAAGGCTGTGCACGTGCGGGTCAGTGCAAACAGAGAAACATGTACTTTTAGACTGCCCAGAATCAAATTCACTTCGAGAGCATTTCCCCAGATTAAATTTTTCCGGTCTAACTGTCCTTATGGATGCACACCCTTTAGATCTCGCAAGGCTTATGTAAGAACATTCTTGAAAAGTATGATTCATAATATGTATTTAGATTGTGCTTCGCCATGTCCGCGGTGCTCATATTGTATTTTGTTATTTTAATGGACACGTTTTCACTCGAGTTTTATCCTTTTTATGTATATTTTTAGTGTATTTTATTATGTAAAGAATTTTGTAGTTTATGTATTGTGTGTATTTTATCAAGAGTGCAGTGTCAATAAACTATCTATCTATCTATCTAGGTATTATAAGTTGTCCGATTTTCTGTTTGTGCTCCTTTTCTTGTTTGTGCTCTCTTTCTTTTATTGTGTTACTTCTTTAAAGAGGGAGCATATGCATTTCGGTGTTCCAGTCATTTTCGGCGCCCGACCAGCAAACAACACCATTAATCACAATAATGGGCCCGCCTGCTCACAGAGCTCTTTATTCATCACATGCCAGCCTCAAACAAAAGGGAAAGTCCCTTCGATGTTAATATTCTTTGAGTGTGGTACAAAACGATATTTAACCCACGCCGTGCCGAAGAGGCGTTTTTACGCTCCCCCCCTCCCCCTCAGGCTTTTCGAGAATATCTCAAAAACTGCGGTGCTGCGCTCCTTCGTTTTTGGCACACCTGTTCACACATATTTTCTACACATGTTGTGAAAATTTCACACCTCAGATGTGTTAAACTCGACGATAGCCGTTTTCACGACGGCCATCTGGTACACATTTGGTTCACATCTGGCGCAGATTAGGTGCAGATTTGGTCAAATTAGGTTCAGAGTGTCTCTTAGTAGCTATCAGCTAGAGTTGTACTAATTGCTAATATGCCTGCTTTGTCATATCATTAGAGAGCATCATCGGTTAAAAGACTGAAATAAATTCATAAAATAAAGATATTTGCTGTAAAAGAGATTAGGTGCAGATTTGGTCAAATTAGGTGCACTCGCCGGATAGCCGTCGTAAAAACGGCTGATGTAGATCGACTGATTGCAACAATGACTTTTTTCGACCCGTCTTGACGAGAGGAGCACGATACTGACAAAAGTAATGTGACTTTCTTGGGTCAAAAGTTATTACAGAAAAAAAAGTCGTTATAACAGCTATTTTTAGAGTTTTTGCCCTCTGGAGGCTAGACCGTTGGCCTGATATCAAATCTGAGGGCATGTTAGCGAAAGAGCGTTGAAAGCATGGTTTGGTGTTTGTTTAATTTTCCAAATAGGCAAACATAAACAAACTGTAATGGCGTTCGCGAACAAGTGACGTCATCGGTCCAATTTTAGCAAACAAACAGCGAACAGTTCGCAAACGTTCATGAGCTCTTCGCGAACACGGTAAAGAAGGGGCTGATACTCATGCATAAGACCCGCTCTTTAGCCGTTTCGCTTCTACTCGAGCTAGAACCTAGCAGAAAAATCGAGAGTGTGCGTCAATATAAGTTTGCCACGAGACACGGCGACTGTTATCCGATTTTAAGGTCTTAGGCCAATCGATGATCGCTGAGATCAGGCACTGGCGGATCCAGGCTTGCGTTTTTGGGGGGGGCCAACTCATGCAGGAGCCAAACCTAGGGTACCCCCAAATCCTGTTTTCTCATCGGATTTAGGCCATGACTTATTTTTCGTTACAGCCCTGACACTATGAATTTTTTTTTAACTAAAAAGAAAAATATATAAATGGTAGCCCACCCGACCCATGCCTTTATATTACTTTGTAAACACTTACCATTGTTTTTATCGACCAGTTAAAGGGACCCTCCCACCTTAACATTAGATTTGAGCTGAGATAGCCAAAATGGGGTCCCTACTCCCTGGCTCACAATTACCGGTTTCGGCACGCACTCACAACATCGAGAAATGCCTTAAATGGGAAATATTGAATTTCAAAATTGCAGCATTTTGATTCAGAGGGGCTAATGCTTTTGGATACCCCTCTGAATGTGTGACGTCAGCGGAGATCTAATGATTTTTTAATATTTTACTAAAACGTTTGGTAGCATGCGGTGGTATAGGCTGCTTTGCGCGCAACAAATGCCGCACTTTCAAATAAAGTCGCTAGGAACAGCAGCGGATATCCCAAAAAGTAAACAAAAATAAAAGTCTAATCTCTTGAAAACCGGTGAATATTTTTCGATAAAATTTGGTAGATATTCGTTTTCGCCCTTTCTGAACCTAGCGACATCACTTTCATGCCAATTCATTAACTTTTTTGAAGGTGGGAGGGTCTCTTTAACCCGCTTCGAGTCAGTGCTTGGGTCCCTTTGCGGGCCGGGAGGTGGTAAAACAGCCCTGTCTAACTCGGCTCCTGGGCCACGCCCTGATTGAACTATGTTTCATTATCGTTTGGGGGAGGGGGAAAACGGGCCACTTTAGGCCTCTGGGAAGGGGGCATGGCCCTAAACGCCCCCTCCCTGGATCCGCCAGTGTAAGAAGAGACCATTGGAGCTGCAGTTGGGTACCTCAGACATCAGGGTACGCCCTCAGATGTATGTATAGGACTCGCATGGAGACCTCTTATGCTATAGTGTACTGAAAGGATCCAAAGGAGCCTGTCTATATGGGCTCCCGGAGATAGACGTGGGCCCTCAGGAGCCCGCCAGAGCCCCAATGAGGGATAAGTGAGGGATACCAAGTGCCTGCAATTGCATATTGCATAAGCCATAACGCCTTTACAAATCAATATATTATGCATCAGTGGCAGATCCAAGGGGGGCCACATGGGTCATGACCCCCTTGGTGCCCGGGGGCACCACAGGCCTGTCAGGGGCACCACCGGCCTAGTAGGGGCACCACCAGCCCGCCAGGGGCACCACAGGCCTAGCAAGGGCACCACGGGTCTGTGAGGGGCCCCACAGGCTTGTCAGGGGCACCCCAGGTCTGTCAGGGACACCAGAGACCTGCCAGGGGCGCCGCCGGCCTCGCAGGGGCACCATGGGCCTGTCAGGGACACCAGAGGCCTAGCAGGGGTACCACAGGCCTTACAGGGGCACCACCGGCCTTGCAGGGGCACCTTGGGCCTGTCAGGGGCACCACAGTCCTGTCAGGGCCCAGGGGCACCAGCGGCCTAGCAGGGGCACCACAGGCCTGCCAGGGGCACCACCGGTCTAGCAGGGGCACCATGGGCCTGTCAGGGGCCCCACCGGCCTCGCAGGGGGCACCACCGGCCTCGCAGGCATCACGGCATCACGCAGGGGCACCTTGGGCCTGTCGGGGGCATCACGGGCCTGTTGGGGGCACTTTAGGCTTGTCAGGGGCACCACAGTCCTGTCAGGTCCCAGGGGCATCAGCAGCCTAGCAGGGGCACCCTAGGCCCGCCAGAGGTACAGCCCACCGCTAAAGTAATGTAGGGTTTTACCAAACTCAACGGTTGGCTTTGACTGGCGATTGTTTAATGCGAAGTGATTGAAAAGAAGATGTCAATAGCTAAAGTTGCAGCTGCAAGGGTGACGATACATATAAGCTACATTCAAAGATTCATTGTAGTCTGGCTAATCGTTCCTAAGCTTCAGAAGCAGAACATACCCATGACTGAAACCCCACATTACTTCTGCTGTGGACTGTACCACAGGCCTGCCAGGGTCCAGGGGCACCACAGGCCTAGCAAGGGCACCACGGGCCTGTCAGGGGCACCTCAGGCTCCCGTGCCCTCCCCCCCTCCCCCCCAGATCCGCCAGTGATGCCACACCACGCGAAACACCGCCAACTACCAGCTGCCGCGCCATAAACACGTGCCAACAACAGTCTTTTTTAAGGTCGACTCCGCTCGCGCAACTTTTGACTGACCCTCACTGCTACTATATTGCTTCCATATTATGCTGTGGAAAGCTTTACTTCACCAAGTGGCTAAAAACCTCCATCAAGGTATATTTTCTTAGCAATTTTTCTGGCGTTTTTGGGGGGGGCCAAACAGGCCACTTTAGGCCTTTGGGGGGGGGCATGGCCCCCGTGCCCCCCCCCCCCCTGGATCCGTCAGTGAGATCAGGTCTTGCACACCATGTGTAAAAAATTGATGAGGGAATAGTCATGCTAAATTTCACGGTGCGTAAGAACAATCTCAGGGGGTGGATATCCTCCGTACTCCTCAATTTGATCGGGAGTTATTAGCGAAAACTCCGATTGCGCCAAACAACCTTATATTGACGTCGTATCAAACGTCACACAAAGTCTGAAATGCACAATTTAAGCGTCAGGGATACAATAATCACACCGTTCCGTGCTTCTATCCTCAGGATACTGAAATCCTTCTCCTCCACGCCGCAACCCCTCTCCGGGCTGGACACTGGACAGGCAACTTTATCTCATGCGGGCTGCTCCCTTGGAGCGGCACCGCTGCTCCCGAGGGAGCGCACCCCGTAGCCGGGTGCAGTGAGTGCCTTGGGGCTGGGTGGCCTGTCCTTTGGACGGGCTCAGCTACGGCGACTCATAGGGTGCCTGCCCAGACCAATGTCTCCCCCTACATCCTATCATCCTCCCGGCTCTGAAATGGTCTCATTGGACCGAAAGGGCCTAACCCAACAAAACAAAAAGCAGTGGAGCAAGATAGGACGATGGCAGAGAACCTGGTGGCAGTCAGTTGAACTACTAGAATGCTTATCTTACACTAGATATCGCTAGTTGGTAGCAGACTAGCTCCGAAACAGGACATCATGATTGGGACGTGATCACCGGTGTATTTTTTCTCTCTCTCAAAACAGTGTTGAAAGGGAGGGGGTGTGCCTATAAATTTGGCAGACCTATTATGACCTCAGTGTAGCAATCAGGAGCTGGGTTGGACGTTAGCCACTTATCAGGTTTGGTGAGCTACAATGCAACGACATTTCCAGCGAAACCGACTCAACAGAAGTCACCGACTTATACCACCTACTGTTAGAAACGAAGGCACACTAATTTTGAGAAGCAAACCATTGCATTCATCTGTTTTATGCTCAGAGACGACTCGTCTTCCCCACCCTCGATCACATTATGTGTGAGCTGGCGCGGTCTCCCTCCAGAAAACCGGAGGACCGTTGGACCGTTTGAGTGGCTGTGCGACCTTCCCTATTGGGATACTCTCGTCACAACTGGATGAACTAGGCCATTGAGGACATAGGCGGCGGAACGGGGGGGGGGGCACCGGGGCACCGTGCCCTCCTTTGATTTTGGCATTTTAACATTAGCCCTATGGGCGTTGCATGGAAAGAATGGGACCAAAAGTCAGCAGTGCCCCCCCCCCCCCTAATTGAAGGTGTTCCACCGCCACTGATTGAAGCACACTAGTCGGTGAGTGACTAGGCCCAGCCATAGGCGGCGGAACGGGGAGGGCACCGGGGCACCGTGCCCCCCTTTGATTTTGGCATTTTAACATTAGCCCTATGGGCGTTGCATGGAAAGAATGGGACCAAAAGTCAGCAGTGCCCCCCCCCCCCCCTAATTGAAGGTGTTCCACCGCCACTGATTGAAGCACACTAGTCGGTGGGTGACTAGGCCCAGCGCCTCACTGTAATCTGTATCTGCTCATCCCATAGAATGGTTTAAAATGGTACGGTTGAATACTTCAGTAACGTTTTAACATTGTTTCATCGGCTGATATCGCCGAGACGTTATCAGCACTTTATCGTAAGCCGTTATTCACGGATTATCCGATAACATCTCCCGAAAATGACATCATTATGGCATCAGAGCAAGCAGACCAGTCACAACCCCATCGCTGATCTCGATGTCAACTTTAATTAACTTACGAGACGGAGGCAAGCGTCTCTTGCTCAACTATTTTGCGTTTGACAGTTACAAAAAAGAAACTAACAACCTGCGTCTCCCGTCTGTGACCTTGCCTCACCAAACTGCGTCACATTTCACATGTCAGCTGACAGCGGTGACAGCTGAGGGGCTGTCACGGGTCAGAGCAGCGTGGCGTCGCTTGACCTGATTTACTGCGCCACCGAGCCCTCCAAACACTGCACCGTGGCCGCGCCAGACAGCGCCTGCATTGATAACTCCAGCTTATGATTTGGTGTGACTCGTCGCTTAACGGCCAAACGTTTAAAGTTGACCGAGGTCAATTATTATGATATGTCAATAATCGAACCTTGTGAGTTGTGACACTCTCAGTAATAAAATAATGATGAAATATCTGTTTTTCTTCGCATTGCCTGCCATTTACAGGTTTTATAGCAAGCCAAATGCTTCCTACCTATAATAAGCATCATTAAAATTAAAATATTGAGCTTAAGTACCTAGAGTCTAGAGTTTTAATCGAGGTACTGAAAAATGGTGTGAATGCAGTATTATCAGCTATGCCTACACATTCTGTTCGCACATCTGCAATCTATTTAATCAGAAAACGTAAATTTATCATGCAATCTCTCTCAGAATGCGTTCAACAAGGTTCACACTTCACATGAATTCAATGTTTAACAGGGATGAATAAATTTACGTAAAATAAGCATTCATAACAAAAAGTACCTATGCATATTTTACGAGTGCCGTGTTATATAAGTAGTGCAACGTAACAATGCACACGTCATCCTTCGTCTGTTCCTGACGAATTGTTGGCAGAGTCCCCACGTGTCACATCGTCACGTGGCCGCTACTGCGCAGCTCTGACGAGCGTCCTTCTCCCCCTCCAAGCCCCCCCCCCCTCCATCACCCCCGGCAGACGGCATGCCCCATCGACACAGATTGGTACCGACTCGGACTGCAGGGCAGATGGGTTCCAGGACCACAGCACTGTCCGAAATTCCGACCAGTCTGTGGCCCGTCCGATATCTCACCAGGCACGGATTGAGGTCACCTTGGACACTTCAGTACCAGGTCATATGCACTTGGAAATGACGGAATAAAGTTCTGGAAAGCTGTTGGGGCTTATTAGGATACTTTATTCAACTGCTTCACATTTTCCCTATTTGTGGAACGAACTGTTCATGCCCTGTGGCTTTTAACATTTATCTTTAAAGAAAAATAGGAACGTTTGACGTGTGATTGAAATGAAAATGAAAATGAAAATGCAATATGTTACAGAAATAACTAACTTATATGCCGTAAAGACTGAAAGTGCAGTGCTTTCACGAGCGGCGCTTTTTTCCTCTCGGTAAGTTAGCGTCCCGTCCGCGTCGTTACATGCCTGGCCTGACCTTCCGTCTCTGTCCAGCCGAGCCGCTGGCGTCGCGGCGTCCGTCAGCCGTGCAGCCGTCAGTGGAGCGGGCGGCTCTCACCAGCCGCGCAGTGGGCGTCACCAGCTGCACCCCCCCCCCCCTCCGTCCCCCCCGGCCCGCCGCCCGACCAGCCCGCATTCTTAGCGGTCAAAATGGCTGAGCCGAGTCGCAACCGCCAGCGCGCGGCCGACGGCTGGCGGCTGTGACTCCGTCCACAAAGGCAGACGCTCGGAGGGAGAGGGGGAGGGGCGGACAGAGGGAGGGAGGGAGGGTGGCGGTCCCATGCGGCCACGCCGCCTTGGATGGCTTCGCTGAGCCGCTGTCAGCTGGGCCTACAGCAGCGATGGCCGACCCGCCAGCGCGCCGGCGGAGAAAATGCAGCTACAGGAAAGGATTGGAAGGAGTAAAGAGAGGTGGAGTTAAAAAAGACGACTGGTTGCTGTTGAAGGATGGATGAGGAAAAATTCAGTGTGAATATGTGGGTACTTCTTTTACCTTCGCTGTATCAGGAAACCGGTAACTGGAAACCGGTTCTCGCTAAGCGCTACCGCGGTGGTATAAATACCTATGTGTTGTCGTGGCCTGTTGGCGGCCGTATGGTCTAAAATTCCTGATGCTGCAGCCTGCGCCCTGCAGTTGACCTTGTAAGATAGCTGAAGTACTAGGATGTCGTCAGTATGCCGACGTTTTCAGTCTGCTGTATGTTATATAATTTATTTTCGTAAATGAAATACCATCTGGCATTTCCATATCCATTTTTTGGAGAGAGCATCCGCTTTGTTACTTTTGTAACGATGGGAACATGTTTTCCCCAATAATGCAAATAACTACCGGAGTTATCTGATCAGGCAGCTTGTCTTTGCCAGGGAAGAGAAAATAAATAAAATAAAAAATGGTGCAGGTACCTAATGAGTAATGGTCTTCTATTCGATGCTTCCATTCTAGTTGCGCATTGTAAAGTCAACGTCCAGGGAAAGGGCAGGTCCTGATTTTATTTCAAGCCTTCGGGACGCACATTACGCGATGCACTCCGCACAGCGCACAGCAATAGGTATATTTCCAGTTTCTACACATGTCAGATGTGCGATCTCTCAGTCATCCCTACTCGCCAGTGCCCGGTGGCTCCCTTCTTGTGATATTTGTCCTGGACACTGAGAGAGACACACAACTCTCAGCCGTTTCAGTAACCTTGAACATAACTCAATTTATATCCATTTAATTGGTCGTTAATCACCAGATCGGCTCGTTGGCGGCTGGCGCCGTGCCCCGGCCCAGCCGTAACTCCAAGCGGACGGTCGGCTGCCCGGCGGTGGAGCCGCGACTGTGTGCTTCCCGCCGCCGCCGCCAGAGGACTCGCGTGTTCCCGTTCGCCCGGTGCTTCTCCGAACCTGACGGGTGTCACAGCGCAAACTGGATATGGCCGGCTTCAGTTGCGCCAGATAAGGCGTCATATAACACTCGTGCAGAGTGTTTTGCAACATAGTCTACAAGCATTCCGTGGGGCCGGGACGTGGGATTGGTTCACATTTCAATATGCGATGTTCCAAATCCAAAGGGGAATACATCATCCAATCATATCAGTTAGATGCAATACTGCAATAGATAGGTATTCATAGATACTCGCAATCACTCATTATTACCGGTCAATAGATTTCTAGGTAGGTTTTGGCATAACTAAACTTTTGATAGGTACCTACATCATAATGAGCTCGAGCACTAGAGCTGTGATGTTGGCTAAAGCCCGCTGGTTAAAAGGTTATTTCTAAAGTGTGTTTTTTAATCTACTATCCTTCAGTCTTCAGAAACCATGTTGATTTTTTCTTTGCATGCACTCCACTCTTTCTGTTAGCCATTTTAAATGCCCGTCTTATCTAAAAAATAGTTGCACCTAAACAAACACTTATCACGTTAGGATGAAAACGTCGCCATACCCTTGCTATTCTCATCTCATCTGAACCAAATCAGCTCATTCCCGGTGTATGGCGTTCCACGGTGTCCGATGATCCGGTATTTGGCCCACCCCCGCAGTTACCGCTTCACTGGCCAGGCGTTCCCAACAGCCCGCGATCCAAAGGTCATCCGCACATCGCGGGAGCCGCGGAGGTCAGGCCTTGACTGATGACATCTTTATACGCCAGGACAGCGGAGCTGACTTATAAAAACATCCCCAGAGATACGACTGAGAGCGTTCTGAGGGATTGCCGACCTCAGCCGGGCCGCGGGGAGTGAATACGATTCGACAGCGTGCATGATATACGACTGCTATAAACCCGCAGTGCTAAATGTTTACCGCGCGTTTATGTTCATCCGAATCCGGTTATAGCGGTTTCTCAGTCGGCGCCCAAGTAACTACCTCCGGGATCTAAGTTGGTCAGAGGCGGTTTTCGGTTGGTCTGCACTCTGACGGAGGGGGGGGGGGGCGACGGATGATGAAGGGGTAGTGGCAGTAGTGCCGCGTGGTGACGTGGGGAGGGGACACTGGTGCCGGTCCGGTCATGGGGGCTACTGGTTCCAGTCTAGTTGCAGGCGGGCTGGTCGGAGCCGGTCGGCTGATGCCGGTCCGGTCTGCGGGGGATAGCGCTGCGGCTGGTGACAGCCCGGTCGGGGGGGGGGGGGGGGGAGACGCTGTTGCCATTCCGGTCGGGGAGGGGGGGAAGACTGGTGTCAGCCCGGTCAGAGGGGCTGTTGCCTGTCCGCGGGAGGGGGGGGGACTGTTGCCTGTCCGCGGGAGGGGGCTGGTGCCGGTCCAGTCAGAAGGGGACCTGGTGTGAGACTAACTAGTCAGAGGGGGGGGGGGGCTGATGCCTGTCCGTGGAAGGGAATGCACTGTGCAGCGCTGGAGCAGTGCTACACTGGCGGCGGCTGCTGCGGTCGTCTCGTAAATGACTTGCAACGCTGGAGAATCGGGACCTTTTCATACCGCTCCTTCAAAAACTTGAGCTTAATTGATGCCTTTCTGTTAAGAAACTTGTGTTTTCTTTTGAAAAATAAGCATTAACTCTGCAGAAGCAGGCGGATTGTGGAAGCATGCGTCGTTCTGGGGTCTCGTTGCTAACATACCTACGCCGGTTGCTTTAAGCCGATGCAAAACGAGTTTGGCAGCGTTTCGTTCAGCATCACCGCTCGACAATCATATTTTCCGACTGAAGACATTCGGCTAGGTATTTTTCCATTTTCTGGACTCATTAGCATTCGTGTGTGACAAAAGAGATGCTTATATATTTGGAAACGAAGATGCATTATTCCTCAGGTGTTGCTCTGTAGGATCCCTTGTCACCGAACAGCAGGAAACAAACGAACAAAACAAAATGAAAGAAATAAAAAAATAGTCAAAAGTAGTTATATTGACCATAAATCTACCTACTTGAAACTACAACACATACAGCGGCGTATTTAGAAAATCGCGAAGGGGGGGGCCAAGGGTTTGGAGGGCGCCACCTCACCCAAGGAGGGCGCCATACGGTCGCGAGATAAAAAATCACTCAACGGGGGGGGGGGGTTGGGAGGCGTTTTTTACCATGCCACCAGTTTTTTTTTGCGTAACCTCGTATAGGTCGTGCTGCATTGATTTTGCATCGTGTGTATTCTTTATACTCCAGGTCACAAAAGGTCAAGTGGTCTTGAAATGCTGCGCCGAAGGCGCGCGAAATTTTTGAAAACAACCTTTTCCTCCGCTTTTTAGGCACGCCTTTTATACGATCACTGTTCAAAGCTCCTCTCGCTCTTTTACCAAATTTGAAGGTATAAAAAATACCTAAGGTTTGGTCGGGCCGCTGCCACACAAACTGTATAGAAAGCTTGGCTCATGGGTGTCGATGTATAAAAGTTTATTGGCGGTGGCATATCTACGCACCAGATCACCGTATCGGATTGATACCGGAGCGCGAGATGCGTAAACATCATCCAAATTACCTCAGACCAGCCTTCATAGCCTTCTCACAGGTGCATACAGTGTACCCACATAACCAGTTTCAATCACCGAAACTTCAGATGCCTGCTGTTGCGGCCGAACCTGTTGACAATACTTAATCGTAATACATATAGATGCCATGATGCACGTAAAGTAGGATCAATCCGTTAAGACCAAAGACGTGTTTTATGCATCGTAGAGCGTAGATAGTTTTGGTAGGTATAGGTACTTCATTCATTGTGCTGAATGCACGTTCATTTGTGGCAGTTTTCACAGGCAAGACATCAACTATGTGCAATAGAACGACTAAGTTGAAGAACATGCCAAAGGAGTAAATAAATGATAGGAGGGCAGCGATCAACGGATGTTGCCAATAGGTAGAAGGGCTGCGATCCACAGGAGGGCGCTAATAGGTAGAAGAGCCCCGATCAACATCCCGAGTTTCGACAGTAGGGCACCGATAGGTAGGAAGTTGGCGAGCAGCAGGAGGGCGCCAATGGATAGAAGGGCAGCGATCAACAGGAGGGCACCAATAGGTAGGAGGGCCCCGATCAACAATCAACAGGAGGGCGCCACCAGGTAAGAGGGTGGCGAGGAACAGGAGAGCACCAATAGGAGGGTGGCGATCAACAAGAGGTCGCCAATAGGTGGGAGGGCGGTCATCAACTGCAAGTCGCCAATGAGCGGAAGGGTGACGATTAAAATGGGGGTGGCAATGGTGAGGAGGGCGCCTTTGCTCAAGAGGATGACACGAACAGGAGGGCGTCTGTGCGGAGGGCGCTGGTCAACAGGAAGGTGCCAGTAGATAGGAGGGCGGTGATCAACAGGAAGGTGCCAGTGGTTAGGAGGGCGGCGATCAACACGAGGGCGCCAATAGGAGAAGGGCCCCGATTAGCATTCAACAGGAAGGACTAGGGAACCAATAGGTAGGAGGGCGGCACTGAACAAGAGGGTGCCAAAAGGGAGAAAGGCGGCCTTCAAAATTTCACATGAGGGCGCAATAGGTAGAAGAGCGCCAATAATTATGAGGACGCCGATCAGCAGAAGGGCGGCAATGTGTAGCAGGGTGGCGACCTACAGGAGGGCGCCTTCGGGTGAGAGGGCGCTTATTTACAGGACAGCGGCTTACATAGGCGACCACCGTTACGCTTAGAGAGCTACAGCCTACAAATGTGGTTGGAGGGCGCCCGAGGGAGCCCTCCAAGCGTATTTGGAGGGCGTATTTGGAATGGGCGTCCTCCGAGGGCGCCTTCCATCCGTATTTTCCCTGTAAACACATTCGCGATTGGAGGGCGCCCTCCAGTCGCGATTGTTTTTCGATTCGATTATATCACAATTGCATTTGCGATTGGAGGGCGCCTTCGGCGCCCTCCAATCGCAAAGGGCGCCTTCGGCGCCCAAGGGGGGGGGGGGGCCATGGCCCAGTGGCCCCCCCCCTGCCTACGCCCCTGAACACATATAATCCTTCGATTCATTATACATTCTTAATACTATTTTGCGGCTTATGAGTGTTGTGATCTTCAATCCGTGCAAAGGCATTATGTGACTTTGCTATGAGCATACATGGGAGATCAGAACGTCAGACCGTCGCGTTGTCAACATATAATGATATCACACACTGCAAACGTTAGCATGAAAATTCCATCACCAGCTTACATTCCCGATTGGAAGTTCATCCTCTTAAGCACAGCTGTGACGCTGCAGTCCAGAAAATCTCCCCAAATTATGTCCGAGACATTTGTCATTGGCCGGCTCTTTAGCGTCGGTACCCTGAAAAGGCATCGTCCATTGGCCGGGACGGTTAATGGCCGGTTGTCCCAGGCCAAAACCGGTCCTCCCTGGGCGCGTAATTTCATACGGACAGTGCACATTCTTGGAGAATTAGCAGGCCGTTGGCGAGTGGCGGCTTTCACCACCAATTGACGGTCGGCCGGATTTACATAGCCGAAACCCGCCTCCCGTCCAACAATGGACCGTCGAGGCCGGTCTTGGGCCGTGCAGGTGTCTGGTTTAGTGCGGTCACGATCCAAGAATCACAATGGTTCCGCTTAAACAAATTATGTGAGCTGTTTGCTTTGTGCCTGCTGCATCGATAATTGTGACTTGTGAGGACATCTCTCATACGTTTCCATCGGACGATGTCAACTGGTATTATCTGTAATTATCTATATCAACACAAAAATATAATATCTTTGACATTTGCATATTACCGACAAAAATAATCCTACATGCGTAAGGATATAAAGCTACAAAATATTGTTGTTTTTCTTTTGAAATTATTTGAATAAAAGTTTCATAAGAGAAGATGGGGTAAGAGGGCTCACTGGAGCAAGACCGACCACCAGCCTTCCCGGCTGAACCACTGCCGTTATCTATAGCTTTATGCACTAATTGCCAATTTTCCTTCGCGCCCATGGCCACCTTGGGCTCCTGGGGCCAGGACGAATGGCTTGTGAGCTATTGAGAAAAAAAACTGTTTTTGTGTGGTACTGATACAATGAAAGATGTCTAAGATTGATCTTATTTAGTCGCTTTTCTTGCATGGTTGATATTTTCTTTGCACTTTGCTACGAAGAACAATGTTATACTCGCTCTCTAGGACAGGCAAGCTTTCGCAAATGTTGGATTTTCTTAACAAATAGGTACGGCCCTCCAGGTATCAAGTGGTTGGTTGCCAACATCACAATAATCGATCTGCATTGATGAATACGTCTAATGGCTGTTGAAAACCACTGCCGAAATGTGTGCACGAACCCTCTTCTCATTTCTATTGGGTCATTTTACAGGAGTGTCTCTGTCATTTAAAGTTATTACACCAAAAGCACATAGGCTAACCAACCACTCTTTTGCTGGAGGGCCGTACGTCATGATAATGACAAAATTAGGATTAGGGTAAGACGGGCCACTGTGGTCAATCCTGTGGTGGCCCATTTTACCTCGCAGATGAAAATTATTGTTAAAACATTGACATAGCTTTTAGCGAGCTATTTTTCGGAAAGGTTTTTGTTGCATGTTAGACATGCATATATGTAAGTACTGAGCCAGCATGTATGCATTTCAAATTACAATAAACACACAATTTCCTAGCCGTTATATAGTTGCACTTCCACCAAATATGAGTACAGAATAAAGGCTTATTTCGTTATTTTACCATTGTGGTTACTTCTAGTAACAAGAGTAGGTACAGAGCACATGCATCTTTTAAAAAATGGATAGCAGGCAACGCTGGGTGGCCCATCTAGCCCAATGTTTTTTTCGGTGTTTTTGACCTGGCACCCTTTGAGAGCAACCACCACCTATAGGCTATATTCGTGACTTTAAAATCCAGTTCCTGCAGTCTGCACAGATCAAAAGAGAAAGGAATCGGTATTCAGAAGACTACAAGCGAAATGAGGTTCGAGAGTGCAGTGAAGCAAGATATGCGACCTCAAATATCAGCTAGCCCTCGTTAGACTCGTTAGGCCAGGGCTTTTTCATAACGCGGACGGCCAGGGGGAGGTACGACCCCTTCTCCAGCGATTGGCTCCTATGGCGCTTAGAAACGCCAAATTTAGAGGGCTGGCGGCAGGCGAGCCCATCGCCCCTGTGCAAATTTGGTTGATCTAAGTCAATCTTTAGGGGTTTTGGGGGTCTAAATGTAAAAAAAATCGCTAAAACAGGTCAAAGGTTTTTCGCTTATAACTTTTTAATTTGATTAAGATAGAGAAAAAACAAAAGCATCAGTGAACTCAGCACGTCCGTGCACATCGAATGGTATGCTTTGTTACGAGTTTGAGTGAACTTACAAATTTCCTAATTTTTAAGTGAACTTAATTAATTAATTACGTTCCAGTTCACCAAATTGCATCATACCGCATATCATTCGACTTTGCTGATCACAAGGGACACAATGACACCATTTTTGAAGCTCTAGCCTCAATGTGTGCGAAGATATTAGCAAAAACGTAGTTTGACCTCATTTGACCTCAGATGACCTGACCTAAGTGTTTTTTTAGCAAGCAAACACCGAATTCATCTTTAATGGAGCCAAAACAACATAAAAACGCTTAAATGGATCAATTTGTTCAATTGGAGCTGTTCAGACAATTTTTTAAAAAATTTGTTGTGATCTCTAGATGATCTCAGGTCACCCCAACTTAAAAAAAAACTGGATGCAGGTTAGGTATACTCCTAGGTGAGTTTAGCATATCCTGCAGTCAAACGAAGTGCCACAACTGAATTTCGCGTGTGTGACGTCAAATGTCCCAGAGTTGTCATTCTAACGGTGTGCTGTTAGTATGTGAAAATGTATATAATGCGCCTCCCGCGGAGGCTAACTTTATGTCACTTGCTAATGAACACCCTGTGGCTTAGGAATGATAGCCCGCACCGGGCTGGGGGTGCAGTGCTTGGACACACCCCTGCAGTTTTGCGCAGATATCTAAAAAACTACGGCGCAAAGCGCCACCATTTTTGGCGCACCTATTTGTGCATCTTTTCCTCACATGCTGCCAAAATCTCAGACCCAGGTCGCTAAGGGTCGGGTCCCCCGGCCACGTCAAGAAACCTCACCTTAGAAAAGGTGGCATGCCCGTCATACCTATGTACACCGACTGAACAATAACCTTGAAACTTTCAGATATTGATAAGGCCTACACATATCAAATTTATGCCTCAGAATTCTGTTACCGGTGACCTAAGGTCAGGTCAACCTTGAGTCCTCTCCATTTAAGTAAATGGGAGAAATGTGAAAGGCGTCTCTTTTGGAAGAATGCCATTCCAGACACTCTAAGGCATCGAGATGCAGGTAAACTTGACACACTGAATAGAAAATTGCACCTGTGGCCCTTCTTATGTCCCTGAGATCATCTTTGGTCATTAAAGGTCCCCAGCAGTTTGTTTGCAATAACTTTGGGTAGAGACGTGCTAGAGCGATGAAAGCACCTTAGATGTGCTGAAGTCGACGATAGAGATCAACCGATAAGATTGTGCTGAAGGAACAAAACTTTGCACCTATGTACCACGGTATGTAAGCACAGATACACTTTCATGATCATAGGGGAAGTTGGGGGCTGGGGCAATGCCGGAGTTGGGGCAAAGCCGAAATTCGAGATATTTCTAAAACCGTACGACATGGATGCCACGTCTCAGTGATGCTCTGAAGCTTAAGTGACTACAATTATCGCATGTTTGTTACGAGTTGTCATTTGGAATACTTCGGCTGTGAGGGCGCCAAAAGCGTTTTCAAGGTACGTTTCCCTTGTACTACATGCGCCTTTGAAGCTGCATTTCTTACTCATTATGCTACCGTTTGTCTGGCCAATTCGGTCAAGTAATCTTCAGCATGTCTTTGCATAAGTGTGCTGCCTATTTGAAATTTATACAGCACGTTTAAAAGTTATGGGCCTGCAAATGAAAGTATGGCTGGCTGGGGTAATGCCGAAAACGTGCAATTACGCACGTTAAAGCACGCTACGTGGACTTTACTGCTGTAGAATAGCAACGCGTATTTTTAGTCAAACAAATTACACTTTCAGCCGGCACAACGGCCTGTTACCTATAAGGAATGATTCACCTAGCATTTTTTATTATATCACACAATTATAACTTCCAGTGTGCACCAAGCGTCCTCAAGCTCTTAACCCGCGCCCAGATGGGGTCTGCCGAGCAACGCGGTCTGATGGGGGGGGGGGGGGCCATTTTGGCCCCCCCCTCAGATCTCAAGAACCACGCAACATAACGACAAGCGGTAAACGGTGTTGGATAGCCCCAACGGGGAACTACCTTGTGACCCAATTTCATTGACCTCGGTCAAACCGATGACGTCACAGGTCAGGTCAAAGGTTGAATTTTCACCGTTTACAGGCATTTCAAGAAATGCGTTGTAAAATCGTGTAAAATGCATTTCATTGAAAATCATCGATGGGGAAATGTTCTTCAAACACATATTTTGCTATTTGAGGTCACTGATACCAGGTCAGGTCACAGAGGTCAGGTCACTGGGGGGTCACAATATGAAAGTGTCGTGTGATACATGTTTTATGGTCCATTTTACATGACAAATGCGATTATGTGGGTCAGACAGACTTTAGGTCCAGCTTAGGTCACGTTTTGGTCAAGGTCAGGTCAAGATCAGGTCAAGGTCAGGTCAAATTAGGTCAAATTTCAAAGTTAATATTTTTGCATAAAATGGGTATCGATTCGATGCAGCTCGTCACGGGGAGTTCAATGGTGGTCTCCGTTTTGCGCTACGAGGTCTAGAATTGCTAAAAATTGATTTCAAAAATTTGACGTCATCAATTTTTAACAGTTTTTCGCTATAACTTGGCCAAAAAAAGAGGTATCGATCTAAAATTTGGTATGTATATCGAAGAGCGCAGGGACTATCACATATATTCCGGTTTTTTTGAAATTCGAAAAAAATTTGGAAATTTTTTGAGTTTTTCTAAAAAAAATCATTTTTTTTTATTTTTGGGGTCAAAATCCCAAAATTTCGAAAATCCGAGATAACAGTTTTGTAGCGCCGTCTTTTCTTTACACAACCACATAAAGAACTTTAAAATTGCTTGTTAACTGTAGAATTGGTGAGCGTTTCAAGATGTCATGTTTTTTGCTCATTTTTACTCGAACATGACCTCAGTTTGACCTCAATAACTCCTGACCTGAGGTGACCTGTGACTTGAAATTTTGTGTGAAGGTGTCAAATTGATGTCCGGTAAGGTACCCAAAATTTGGCGGCGCTGCGCGCCGCCGTTTTCTCGCTATTCAAGAAAAACCACAGGAGGGGGCCAAAATGGCCCCCCATCAGGGCGCGGGTTAAAACGCGTGTCAGCTTTGATGAATTTTGGATAAAGTTTGAGATAAATTGGCAAAACATCAATGTCAGCATTCCTCGTAGATCATTTATCCCATTTTCGGTTTCCCCGCAGTCCGGGGCAACGCCGAAAAAGTCAGTTCTTTGATATTTTTAGTTTTTGCGCTTAACGGTATGCGAATTCATCAAATGCGCCTGGTATGTTTGAAAGACAAAAGACATGCCTCTCGAATGACGCCAACAAGAATAGCTTATGTTGTATACCTTGCGTGCTACGGGCGTCAGAAAAAAGTATTCGGCGTTCCCCCAACTTCCCCTACACTTTGACTTTGTTTTAGCATGGTGTCTGATCTAGGGTCCTAGATCTGATCTCTGCGCGACGTATACACTATTCCTATGTGATTCGTATAACATAAAGGCAAAAGAAGCACGGTAATGAACGTAAGCACGAATAAAATAATGAAATCTAGAGTTTGCTGCATGTGTGCGACACCTATCTCCCAAGTCATAAAACAGGTAAGAGCATCGATCTGTCGACTCGGTCTGACATCTACATATAGTCTTCCGCAAGGCGCGACAGTAGTCACGAATCATCGCAGCAACATTGTCTCTCATAAGATTCAGTGACGTTTGGTCCTCAGTAAGCGCAATACACAACTGCTCTAGAATAGCATCGTTTGAACTTACAGCTTCGCAGCTGACATGATACTGCATTCAGCATGTGTGAGGTGAACAAGTCGGAGAGCTATTCACATACGCTGATTGAATTGTAACGGCAGCTAGTAAATGGCACCGTATCACATCACATCACATCATACTCGTATGTCAAAAGTCACAGATCAAGCCATATGATTCCGGCGAGCGTTGAGCAATGTTTTTACTGTATTTAGGTCTCTGGCATCTGAAGTGGATAGAGCCAAAGAAAGCGGGAAAAATCGATTGCTAAGAGGGAGACGAAGGAAGGAAGATAAGAAGGGAAGATAAGAAGGGAAGAAGGGAGATAAGGAAGGAAATGAAATGAAGGCTGAGGATGGAAAGTGGCTGAGGAATAAGGAGATGAGATGGTGGACATGGAAAAAACACGTCTATACTGGGGGTGGGGGGGGGGGGGCGGACGGATAATCTTTTCAAATTATATTTCTGAGTAGCTAGTTGAGCTGTGAAAGGATCCGTCAAGCTCAATGAATTGTAATATTGAAATAAAACATGGCTTGTGCACTGCATTCAACCTGTAATTCATGCATACCTATGGTAAGCTTCTCACTGATCCATGCCATCTAAGAATATCCATGATGTTGACTGTGCATGGTTCAGAGTACATCAATCCGAATAACGATACTGGAGCACATATAATTAAGCCTCAGATTCCAGAACGCAGGAACACAGCGCTAATGGCTATATCTTCATCGCCGCACCGCTATCAATTACTGCTAATCAGGAATATTAAAAGCAGCATGGTCCATGGAGGAAATACCTTCTTATGATATAGAATAGGCATTTGAACGACGAAAGCAGTGTTGAAACGACTTGTGAGAATCGTCATTTTCTTATGATAAAAGCTCCAAAAGATACGAAAGAATATGCCAAAGATATCTTGCTGAAATGTTTGGTTCTTACCACTGCTGAAAGCCGACCCTGGGATTCGCAGCCGCCAGCAGACCGGTGGTCCAGCATAAAACCTGCTCGTTTCGGGTTACTTCCGGGTATAATTTCAAAGAAAGTAGTCAGCTAGTAGTATATGACTGCCAGGAACATGTCACGCTGTTTTCATAAATCTCCGATCTAGCTGAAGGCGAAAATCGTCGATACAATTTCGGCGTTCTTTGTCTGGCGCCGACAAGACCAGTTGCCGGCTGGCGGCTGTGACTCCGCGCGCCGACGACGATAGGTTTATCGCTGCGACCTCCCCCCGAACCGTGAAATGGACCCGCCGGCGGGCCAGGCAGTGGCCGGCCGGCCGTCCCACGGAGCCGGGCGCTGGACGAAATAAAGTGAAGGGTCTGAGTACGACGTGGGCCTACCAGGCTCTCCTGCCGACGGCCCAACGTGTCACAGCTCATTATTTATTAGCTTGTACACCTGGCACCGTCAAACGCCTTCCAGTTCCGTTTTGGCAGGGAGGGAGCGCACACGTTAACAGGAGTTGGACAACTGCAAAACGAATGGAGCGGACCTCGATCTGACCCAGATTGTGTTTTTTCCTCGGCATTCCAGTGCGCTGGAGGGTGAAGCAATATCCTAATGAAATGTAGCCAATCTAGACAGGTCAATGTGAATTGTGAATTGTGATGACGTTCTGTGAGCCTCGAATGTCTTGCGGAATAGTGAATACATTCAGGCCATGACTGACCATATTGACCAGGAACCAGTCCTTTATACCTTCATGTAAATTGTTGTCCAAAGTGGCCTGTCCCGTAGCTCAGTTGGTAGAGCATTGGACTCCCGGTAGTGAGAACCCGGGTTCGAGACGCTCCGGCGCTCGATATTTGAGACTCCTGACGGGGATGGTCTGCGGTTGGTGGGAGCAGCCGCAGCCAGTTGAAGTCAGTTGAGTGGGACAAGCCGTGTCCGGCTTTGAAGGGCACGTTAAACTTTGGCATCTAAATTCTCCCGATACCCGGAATTGCGCGATCGGACGGTAGGGGTCGGGGTCTACGCAACAAGCTCTGCTTAGCGTGGGCTCCGGCTCTGTCAATCCGTCCATTCAAACATTCGAGCTAAATTTATAAAAAAAATAAAAAAAAAGTTTGCTGCCCGCTTAGAATGCAAATGCATATCAAACGCCAATGAAGGGAGGGTACCGCCGATTAAGACCGTTTGCCGATGGAATGGCAACGGTGAAAAACTAAGGAACGGCTTCTAACATTTACTTTAAGTGCGAATGAAATAAATAAGTAAATTTAAGTGTGAATGTCATTCGCAGTAGCAGACATTAGCTGAAGCTAATACCTTTACCTTCTGCATAGGCATGGGAATATTTATTTGCTATTGTTTTTTTTTTTGTGAAAAACAGTTGGCGTGAATGAGAAATTGCGAATACAAATGTCAACAAGTAAAAGAAGGTATGCGTTCCTGGCACCCAATTACAATATTCATATGTGTCATAAAAAGGTCACACACAGCTCATGCGCTCCAAGCGGTATTGCAATATAACTATCATACCTTCTTTCCCAGCATTTTTTATGCCCTCCGATCTTGCGTGCCCCATTAGCAACAGGACGGGGCAGCGAGGCGGCAGCGGCAGCGGCGGCGGTGGCGGCGGCGGCGGCGGCGGCGGAGGGGAGGGGGAGGGGGGACGGTGGGAGGGGTCGGTGAGACCGGCACCAAGCCGGAACCGGTACTGACAGAAAACCCGCCAGCACGCGAGGCGCCACTGCCCGCCGTTAATGGCCACACGAACATGGGTCCAAATAATGCCGTCTTCCCTATCACTTGTTTTAACTCAGTTTCATGGTTCGCTGGACAAATTTGCACATATGTGGTGTTATTAGGAGCATGTATTATGTTGGTGTAAAACTTCCTAACCGTGCTGAAATCAACATTTAATGTTTAAAAGCATTGACTGCATTCTTATCATCAACGTTATACGAGTATGACAACAACATCATTCCTCTATCAATGAATACTATTATTGTTCGTGTATTTCATTTATGATATCCTTCGACCACGCGGTCTGTTTAATTGTATATGCTTGAAATTTTGTAGCATTGTGTCTATGTCTTGATTTAACACTGGAATATTACATGCAGTCACCCTCGCACTCAGTTGCGATTTATATCGTGATAAGACTGCACTCTCGTGCCAGGTTGAAGCAATAAATTACGTATTTTATCACCAGCGAGAGCTTGTAATTCCACGATAGCCCGTGTCTAACTCTGAGGGATGGCTGAAGTCTGGAAATTTCATATAAACCGCGCGGCTAACTTTTTCCGAACTACTGAACACAGCTCGGCGGCGACCGGCCATACTGCAGCTGGCAAGAAAAGGGTTAGAGGGAGGGAAGATCAGAGAGAAAGAGAGCAGGCGAGCCAGAGAGAGAGAGAGAGAGAGAGAGAGAGAGAGAGAGAGAGAGAGAGAGGAGACAGGCAAAGAGACAGACAGACAGACAGACAGACAGACAGACAGACAGACAGACAGACAGACAGACAGACGGACAGGCAGGCAGACAGAGTAAGAGAGCTGAAAAGAAAGAGAGGATATCAAAGAGCGAGAGAAAGAGATAAGTGGCAAGAGAAATGAAGGAAAGAGAGAGAAAGCGAGAGAAAAGGAGGTAGAAATGGAGAAAAAAGGTAGAGAGAGAGAGAGAGAGAGAGAGAGAGAGAGAGAGAGAGAGAGAGAGAGAGAGAGAGAGAGAGAGAGAGAGAGAGAGAGAGAGAGATGGAGAGAGAGAGAGAGAGAGGTGGAGGAGGTGGTGAGCCACTAAGACAGAGTGGCAGAGTGCCGAGGCCGAGTCCGCCGCCGGCGGCGGCGGCGGTGCGGTGGTGGTGAAAACAGCTCGCTGCCTGTGGGCTCCGATCAATACGGCGACGGCACCACCAGCGGTCCGCTGCAGACCCGCCAGCGGCGGCGGCCACAGACGGTCATGGCGACGGTCACATGAGGCGGGACACAGGCGGGACACAGGCGGGTCGCAGACGGTCATGGCAACGGTCACATGAAGCGGGGCACGGGCGGGACACGGGCGGGACACAGGCGGTCATGGCAACGGTCACATGAGGCGGGACACAGGCGGGACACGGGCGGGAACTAGAGGGCCACAGGCGAAAACACAGGTGGGACACAGGCGGGTCACAGGCGGGACACGAACGGGATACAGACGGTAGATAGGCGAGACACAGGCGGAAGACGGGGGAGTGGGGGCTATAGGGAATAGGGATACAGATGGGTTCAAACTTCAAATGTCCCGACAACAAATAGAATGATGTTTAGAAGTTCAAAAACATAGCTCAAACAAATGAATGGCTGCCATATGAAATCATTTCTTCCGTTAATCACTTCTAAATTATATCAGTGATAACTAGTGATGGCCGGTTACCGTCAGCCGCCGCAACCTGACTTCACCATTCACTAAAGAGTGATTCACTTTTCGCCTTCTTCGTGCTGCCTATCGAGCCACCGTGCTGCCTCATTTCCCAGCTACACTCCCCCCCCCTCCCTGTGGCGCCCCGCCCCCTCACATCTGTCCCCCTCGCACACGAAGCCGGAAGTATGGATCACCACGGGACTGGTCAATGGGATCAGTTTTATTAGACGGCGGGCGGCCGGCGCGGCAGGAGCCCCCCCCCCCTTCCCGAGCTCCCCCGCTGCGATGACGTCATCCCCCTCCACCACCACCTCCCACTCAGTCTCTAGCCTAGGTACTGGTCGCTCTCTGAAGATACCTGATGCTCTTAATGATGCTGAGATACAGGTAATTTGGTCACTTTTCGGTGTGTTTTTGAGTGTGTAACAAAACCATTATTTTATATGACTCTGTGAGCAACAGCGAAAGTCATCTTTAGCTTTGTTTCTACACTGCATGCTGAAAAGACGCGCAGATTTGTATTTCATTGTATTCCTGTAGTGCGGCCAGATCCCCCCCCCCAAAAAAATTAGTTTCAAGACAGCAATTTGCGTCATAAGAAATCTTGGACATATCTCTTGTGTCTAGCATTACCATTAAATATTATGATTTTCTAATTTGATTGAAAGTCTGCCTGGAAAAACTAAAGGCAGCCGCTAGCCTCTAGCGTGTAGCCACAGGCATATAAAAACCGCTATCACCAACGCTATAGGAGACGGAACACTAGGAACGCCGTCGCGGTGCACGCAGCTGTCCTGATGACGAGCGCAGCTGTGTCGAGGACTGGCACAGCTGTGAACACCGTGGAGGACTCACTGCATACTGAGGACGAGCATATTTGACAGCAGTCGAATGCTGATTCTAAACGAAGGCACGCCACGCTGAGATGGAAATGCAGCAGCGAGCGCGCTGAATTATTCATCAGGCGGCCATGACTGCTGCTGTGTAACTCAGAGCCCGGTCCTCCGCTGCCACATAACTCGCGGTGGGTCCTCTCCACGCCGCTCGAACCCCTGCTGCTCAAACGGGCCGAACCCTGTCACTTGGGCTATATCCGACTATCCCTAAATTTAATAGCATATTTGTTTCTGTTTTGGTTTTTGTCTCCTTGTTTCCGTTTTTGAACCGCATTTCTCCCTCTCTTCCTCTCCCCATCTCCGACCTAACTCTGTACTCGGTCACTGCTAGATCATCTGCTGATGGAACCCCTATTGGATTACTTGATGGGGGTTCCTTGCTGGATTCCCTGCTGGATACTCTCCTTATTCCCCGCCTAGATTCCCTGCTGGATCCCGGTCTGGACCCCCTGCTAGATACTCATTTCGATCCTCTCCTGCTGGATCCCCTCGCTACGTTCACAGCGGCCGCTGCTGGATTCCCTGCTGGATCCTCTCACTGAATCCCCTCGCTGCGTTCACGGCGGCCGCTGCTGGATCCCTGCTGGATCCGCTGTGACTGAATCCCCTCGCTGGGTTCACGGCGGCCGCTGCTGGAAGCCGTCCGATCGATGCGGCCCTCGCGCGGCGCCGGCGGCGATACTCATTAAAGGTAATTGTTTCTGCTGAGTTTCTGCGGGGTGTGTCTGGCCCCAGCCCGCAGGTCTCATAACTTCATCTCAAAGAGCGCCGGGAAGACGGCGGAAAGGGCTCAACTAACGTGAACATGCAAACGAACACGCCGCCGGCAACAGTCCGCATTGATCTCTTCCCAAGTTTACAACGTGCAGCATGAACTCTTGTTCATCTCATCCGGATTAATATTTCATTCGTTTTCATAATTTGATTACTTAGGTATGTAATGATTTAACTAGGTGGAGCCACAGCTTACCTTCACGGTTTGACACAGAAAGAGGTATCAAGACAGAAAATCTTACAAAGCGTGTCGTGAGGCATGCTTGAATTGCATAGTGTAGTTATTAACCCTCGCATGTGTGCGGCGTTTGCCAGCTTCTAATGTGTAGGGGGGGGGGGGGTCGGTTGGACCCCCCCCCCCTTGCCGTTTGGCCCCTGGTCGAGCTAGAGCTTCGCGAAAAAAACGAGCGTGTTGCCCGTGACGAGAGGAAGCCGATGATACCCAATTTTAAGGTCCTAGGTCATTGGTTGACCTCCCAGGTCAGGTCAATGACCCAAAGTCGGGAAAATCGGGACCTGTTAGAAAGTCGTAAAGTGTGGCTGCTAAGAGGTTTTTCGGGGTGCTGATCACGAATATCGTGTTAGTTTTGATCACAGATGATGTCTTGAAGCATTTAGACCAGGTCGGGTCAGGTCAGGTCAGGTCAACCAGTAGGCGTCGTGACGGGTATTCGTAGTACGTGTCAACCGCCTCTGACAGCTTCGTAACATGTTACGAAGTCACCAAAACTACTTCGTAAATGTTCAAATGGTTGCTAAATTCGAATTCAGCTCCAAAAACTAGCCTAGAAACATGTAAAACTCGAAAAAGTGACCCGAGGTCACCCGAGGTCACCAAAGGTCAATGACCTGACCTGACCTTCAGGTGACCTTGACACACACGGGAGTAACATCAAATCACATGTTTGAACGTTTGAAACCACGAAAAGCTTGCAAACACGCGGCTAGTGCGAGCCGACATACGCGAAATCGCGATTCCGGCCAAACATGGTCTCGGAAAAGAGGTCACAGGTCAAAGGTCATTTGGGTCAGGGTCATGAAATTTTCAGGGTAGGTGTCACATTGATCAATGCGAGGGTACTGAAAGTTTCGTCGCGATCGGCCGCTTTTTACGCGAGTTATTCGCGAAAAACCATGGGGGGGGGTCCATCCGACCCCCCCCCCCCCCTACACATGCGAGGGTTAAAACATAACTTTAGGGAGATAGAGATAGAGAAAGAGAAAGAGAGAGAGAGAGAGAGAGAGAGAGAGAGAGAGAGAGAGAGAGAGAGAGAGAGAGAAATGCTAATTTGTAAAATATTGAGACACTGAATCACTGAATATATTATACTTGTGTCATTTAAGTGGCCTGATATACCTATTTCCTTTTCATCTTGGCTCTGGCCATTTCCGATGAGTCTTTGTCTATTTCTCAGATTGCCTGCACAGTATCCGGCCATTACGATTGGCCAGCCAACCGTTGTTGGCTCTCACAGGCCTTCAGTGACTGTCGTGCGCAGCAGGATTACGCTTCAGTGACGCCTCCGGTGGCCGACTTTATCCGAGCGGCTGCTACCTGTCGGGCCCGCAGCCACGGCGCGAGCCAAGGTCAAGGTCAGCTGCTTCAGCTCTCACTCTCTCTACCCAACCCGCCCCCTCGCATCCCCCGCTCTGTCCCACACACGGTAACGCCACGCCAAACAAGGTGCTGTCGATACCCATAGCCAGGGTGTGGTCTGAGTCTGACAGCGGCGTGGGCTGCGAATAGCTTACGTGGCACCATACCATTATATTAGTTATTATCACTGATAACTTCAGTGGAAGACAGCAACTTATGAAATGATTGGAAATACTAGTAAATGCACAAACATTCAAATTCAAAACCAATTTGTTGTATTACACAGCGTGATATTTTACTACCTTGCGGAGTTGGATATGTAAACATTCTCAATTATTTAACCTTACAGTTTCATTTTAGCCATTGAAAATTTATGGTTTAATTCACACCCCCACGGGCTATAACGGCCTTGCTTTCGACATATTCCTAACCCCGACAATCAATAAGTCTCAACTCACTCTCCGACAATCTTGCGAAATCGGCTCAGAAACCAGCCGGCTATCCTAATTCAATCGCCCTTGTCCTCTCTCAAACAGCGCGTCCTTGCTGAATCCGTCGCATAACTTATCTCGTCTGAGATTGAAAATGTCATCCTTAGCCAACCTTTTGAGACCAGTGTGAGTCCATTGATTGACCTTTGTGGCACTCTTGGCTGCTGTTATGAGATCAATCCGTCATCGGTTAAGATTCTGTTCATTTTCGGATGCCGTGCAGTGAGCCAGAATCGTGACAGAGACGTGAAATGATCAGTCACCACAGCCAGATGGTACATCGAATACAGAACGACAGTAATGCGTCACACTGCATCTCAAACAAACAACCTAGCACATTCCACCCTCGTGCCGGTTATAAACGCGTCTCTCCCGCTCCACGGGGACCAGCCTTGCATACGTAACTACCAGGATGCCCCTCCCTCCCTCCCCTTCCCTCCCTCCGAGCGGCACCCCACGACCAGGCCCATGTCGTCCCCTATCTCTCTGTGTGTCCACTAACACGAATGACGTCACGCATGTGGGCGGAGGTATGGGCGGAGCCTAACGCACGCGGCAGTCCAAGCCGCCATATTTGAATTTATATTTTAATAGAATCTTGCCGATATTTTGGGTGAAGTCAATTTATATGGATAGCTTGGTGACAGTTTAGCTATACGAATAATAATTTATTATGGATGTGCGTATATTCAGCTTGGAATTGCAATTAAAGTTCCGCACTGCATAGATTCGAACTCGGGACCTTTGGAATACTGCGCGGGCACGCTAACCACTACACTACCGCGACCGCGCGGCGGTCGGCGGCAGGGAGGCTGCGGAGACATGGGGGGACATTTTACGCTTTTGTGAAAAAAGCAAAAGATTTAGCGAAAAACACGTAATAGATAACTTGCAGAAAATTGTCTGCTCTTTTAGATGAGATACTTAAGTTTGATATATCTTGTGCAGACTTCATTCTACAGTGCTTCGAAAATCACTCATTTACGTGGGGATTGAACGGGGCTTCGAGACTTGACTCCAAATGACGTCACGAGCTGACGTCACGAAAAGGTAGAATCGCCGGACGACCCTACCTGGTATATAGGGCCTTGCCCACGACGTCCCCCCCTACCCCCCCCCCCCGGCCGGCCGGCCGGCCGACCGGAAGCGGCTGGCTGCCGCCGCTGGGGACGACTCGGAAATGGAACGTCACCTCGTGACTGCCGGCACAGGATGTCGCACCGTCACCCTCGTGAACTGACCGAGTGACAGGGGGCGCTAGTTTTAAACTATTTTCGGATCCATGTGTCTAATCACTGATTTCATCGCGGGTGATTTATTTGATTAGGTGGTGTTTAATGGCGTATAGCTACCAGCGCGGGCTATTGCTGGCTTATTTTTGTTGGAATGCGTGCAAAGTCGGTCAGGCGTGCTTGATAACAAGTTAACAAATGTTGTGGTTACACGTGCTTACAAAATAGGGCACGTTTGGGCTAGCCGAGGAAAATATCAGTTTAGGTTTAACTGCGCGAGTAATGCCAATACTTGAGCTGTGCCTAACTACTTATTGCTGGTTCATATAAGCATGACCACAATAGCTAGTTCGTTAAATTCCTATCAAAAATCAGCAACCAGCAATAAGCACAAAGTGCAGGTACCAGCCATGGCAGATTTTCGGTCAGCGACGATGAGCCCTCAAATACTACTCATCTACCTACACCGACTGTCTGGTACGTCATGCCCCCTTATACTTTCATCTTCGCTGTTATTTTGACATCAATGACATCGTTTTAATCACAAATGATTCATAACTGCTAGACCGGCACAAGTTGATCCAATGTCTGCTGTCGTTATTTTGGTTACACTGATGCCTGTGTTTGCTGGAAAGTGTGCTTGCCGTGGTGCATTATTGGCCAGTGGCCACATCATGATTTCGCTCGGCATCGCATCCAATCATTACAGAAATCGGTGTCCCGTACTGAAATGAAAGCAGCTGCAGCTGAATTAATTATAACCGACCATGAAGGTCGTTAGGGCTCACGCAATAAAATGACAACTGCGACAGCAGTCACCACTTTGTCATCCTGTCCTCTCTCCCTCTCTCTCCCTCTCCCTCTCTCTCTCTCTCTCTCTCTCTCTCTCTCTCTCTCTCTCTCTCTCTCTCTCTCTCTCTCTCTCTCTCGTCTAGGATCTCTTCAGCCACAGTCCGTCACCTCTGCGCCCCTCTGAGAACGCCATTATTTTAGCCAGGTCCCGTCGAAAAGTCGGTCGTCACCAGCCCTGCGCCAGAGAACGGTCATTCATTAACCGACCGATGTCCCTCCCCGCCCCTTCCCCGCCCCACCGCGCGCCGAACCGGACCAGACGGCACCCTTCTCGCTCAGCCGGCCGATCGGTGGACGAGTCCACTCACCCACCGAGGGGAGGTCACACCGGGCGGCTTGGCAGCGCCCGGCCGGCCGGCGACCGATCGTCGGCCGGCCGGGCGGGCGGGCGCGGCGCCCTGGGGATCGCAGGCAATGAGCGACGCGACGACGGCAGCGCGGCGAGCCGTGCCCGTCGCCGCGGCGATCAGATCTGGCCGGCCGGCGACCCACTAATCAATCCGGCGCCCGCTGAGAGCCTGGAGACGGTCGGACGGAGCGGCCGCCGCGCCGAGACGGCCGGGGACGCTGACGGCAGCAGACCGACGCTGGGAGGTCAACTGTGGACAGAGGGAGAGAGAGAGAGAGAGAGATAGAGAAAAAAGAGAGAGGAGAGAGGGAGAGTAATGTTACTAAAATTTTGGGACATCAAGTCATCCGTAGCTGCATTGACATCTCAATAAGAGCATAAAGACGATCAACGCTTATCACTGCATTTGAAAAATCTGTCATCATAAATGGATGCGTCGTTGCCTCACTGATAATCGACCTTGCTTTGACCTTGGTTAGATTTGAGTGTAAAGAAGGTTTCTCAAAAGTCATACCTAAAAAGAAACAGAGGTACTGAGACTTTCAATCATGCCTAACAATGAAGCCTCCCATGACGGATACATGTATTTGGATGTATGTACAGTTAGAGTCATAATTAATTTTACCTTCTATTTCCTTGGTGCGCTATTGCGAGCACAGTAAAAAAAACGTTACATTCATTTTTGGTTGTCAGTGGCAAAACCTCGCGGGTGAATAAGAAATCAGTTCGTTTTGATGTGACCGAAACAGCTAGTTTCCTGTTAATTCATTTGCTCACCTGTCAGCTGGCCCACCTGATAAAGACACACTCAGGAATTTCATCATTGATAAGCCAACCGGCTGAACCTCGGAGCGCCTCCCCCAATCCTGGTAATATTAACTCAGCGCAATATGAGGCCGCGCTCCCTCCCTTTCCCTCCCCTCCCGGTAAGTTGAGACGACGCCTATAGCTCGCCGCGGTGATCCGTCCCGTCCCAGCCGACCGATCCTCCCCCACTCTCCCTCCCCCTCCCCTATCTCCAACAGCCTCACACAATCAGCCGGGCCAGGGCGAGTTGTGGCCAGCAAAGTGGCGGCTCGCCGACCCAGAAGGACGTGACCGCGGCCCTTTGGCAGCCTGCCAGGGTTGTATTGGCCGAGAGCCAGTGCAGTTGGTTGATTCAGCGCGCCGCCAAAGATCGCGCTCGGGTGAGATGAGAATGGTGAGCCACGCCGTGACGCTGATTCACGGCACGATCCGTGATAAAGGGATCACACGGAGAACGACCAAACGCGGAACGAATGGGAGTTGGCGGACCTCTTGGAACTGTGTCGGCTTCTCGGCAATGTGTTGAGAGTTTCAGACGAAGACTTGTATCATCATCGAGATGGTTATTTATAGGGATGCTAATGAGCATGTGACATTCAACGAATGCTGTTTATTATGATAAAAAGATGAGATCTGTATTCCTTTATCAAGCTCCTGGATTATTGAGAATCGATCAGAGTCGTTCTGTACACTTTGGTGGTAGCTAACTCTGAAACAGTCAATGAATTCGGTGCACGAGCAAACAGCGATCATTACTTTCCCGTTTGTTATCATAGTTTATTGAATCAGCAAAGGCTGAACTAGTTCGTGGAATGTTGATTGCATCTTACCTATACTCGTCATCAAATTCTCCGTGTATATTCTGATGCAACAGCGGCAGCCACGTCTGCATAACATCACACCGTGTCATGACACTCACAGAGTGACGTCACGTGCCGCACGTGACGTCACGACTGTGTCTGGTTGCTAGGCTTGCATCATGTCAGTTTGGGAGAGCACGCCATCTCCGGACCGGCTACGGCGCCGGGGAGCTAAGCCAAGAGGCTCGACTTCGGCGAACACCAGATTGAGAAGCAATCTGCCCGACGGCGGCCCACCGCAGATAGCGCCTATCTCAGTGTGCCGCCTGCAGGGGAAGGACGGGAGCCGACGGGAGCCGACGGGAGCCACGGGAGCCGACGGGAGCCGGTGGGAGCTGGCGGGAGCCACGGGAGCTGGTCAGGGACAGGTGGTTGATGGGATACACGTAGCTGAGAGATTGGACATATGTTTCTGACACGATGTGGTGGGTTTGTTTTATATTGAATGGAAATTAGATATTGCTGTCGTACTGACTTAAAAGTCACCGTCCAGCACAAGAAGAAGATCTATTCTGCTCTCCTCTACATCTTCCAGCCAACTAAACTCACAATCCCCCTCCTGGCACATCCACAGCTCGCAGACACACATCTCACATCATCGCCAACCAATCGCGCTGTCATACGTCATATATCTCACATCATAACCAGCCAATCATGCTCCCATACGTCATGCCCGGCCCAGCTACTTGCAGGGTGTAACTCGGCCCTGCCGGCATCAGATGCCGGCGGCTATGACCAACGCTGGGTCACCGGTTCACAGCTCGACGCTGAAGCTGACTCACACTTATACGGCTCACATTCATCCTTGCGTCACGCTACATCACCCCCTGGTTCTGAAGAACCACATTACTCTACATGTTACATGTCATTCAATCAACGCATCAACTACATCCTCTGGCACACCATCGCCATATCTTTCCGGCTCTCTTCGAACACGCGTACCACGCCGCAGCGTCGCAGGCACGAACGTTTCACTCTCGTCTGCGGACACATCGGACCCAGTCGGTGGATCGGGGTCCGGGGACTGAGCGACGCTGGGCGGCCGCGTGTCCGACTCCGTCACATCACTCGGAGCTGGCGACACACACACGCCATCACACTCGCTGTCATCAGACCACTCCACCGTTGGCGCTCGCAGAGCCCCTGG
Organism: Amphibalanus amphitrite; assembly: GCF_019059575.1. NCBI lineage: Eukaryota > Metazoa > Arthropoda > Thecostraca > Balanomorpha > Balanidae > Amphibalanus > Amphibalanus amphitrite. The sequence continues at coordinate 49,750 of NW_024883608.1, forward strand.
CCTCGGACATTCAGGGACGGTCAACCGATGTCGGAGGTTTCGCACATGTCGTGGGACATTATCGACTTCGATTGTCTGGGCCGAAACGACGCCTGTCACAATACCCTCGTCTGACTTTACAAAACATCGGTCGCCCCGCCGCCGAACCCACACCTTGTCCCCTACCTGGTATACACCGGGTTTCTTCAGCGGCAGGGCGTCACCAGGCTCGTCTGAGGTTCTGCGGGGCGTCACGTCAACGTCTCGGCCAGGGTGTCGAAGCACCCCGTTGATTGGAGCTGTGGCCGGGTCACTGCCATCCTTCGGTGTCACGTTGTATCGATGGACTGCTTCAGCAACGGAGCAGGACTGCCGGGCCACCATCACTTTGATGGTACGATGATGGCGCTCGACGATGCCGTTCCCGCCGGGCTCGTAGGCAGCGCGGAACCGGATGGATACGTCCCAGCGAGCCGCGAACGCTAACATGACCCGGCCACGGAACTCTGTCGCATTGTCCGTGAGTATTTCCGCCGGGGCTCCACGCTCTAGAAACACGTTCTCCAGCTCACTCACAATCTCCAGAGCTCCTGCCCGGCGAAGCCGTCGCCATATGGCGTACCTCGACGGCCCGCAGTCCACCAGCGTCAGGTATGGGTGGCCGTGCACGTGGGTGACATCCATGGCCAGGCGTGTAGCGTGACGCAAGGATGAATGTGAGCCGTATAAGTGTGAGTCAGCTTCAGCGTCAAGCTGTGAACCGGTGACCCAGCGTTGGTCATAGCCGCCGGCATCTGATGCCGGCAGGGCCGAGTTACACCCTGCAAGTAGCTGGGCCGGGCATGACGTATGGGAGCATGATTGGCTGGTTATGATGTGAGATATATGACGTATGACAGCGCGATTGGTTGGTGATGATGTGAGATGTGTGTCTGCGAGCTGTGGATGTGCCAGGAGGGGGATTGTGAGTTTAGTTGGCTGGAAGGTGTAGAGGAGAGCAGAATAGATCTTCTTCTTGTGCTGGACGGTGACTTTTAAGTCAGTACGACAAGCTATTTCGGCCTTCTCGACTAAGTGTTGTGATTATGTCTGACGTAGAAGAGGGCAGTGGTGCACCGGTAGCTGGTACCAATACCATGGAACCAGAGTTTCCTGCGCCTGCATTCGATCTGCGGGCAATACCGGAGTTCGACGGCAGCGGTGACGTCGTCAGATGGCTGGAGCAGGCGACACAGCTGTGTGCCCTGCGTCGTGTGTCACTGGCCGCTGTCATACCCACACGCCTGAGGGACCAGGCGTACGAGGTGTGGGCCACCCTCTCCTCCACCGAGCAGCGGGATGCTGCAATCGTCCGCCAAAAACTGCATCGTGCATTTGCATTGGGACCCGACGCGGCTATGTATGAGCTGTATCACCGACGTCTACAACCGGGCGAGTCTGTGGATGCCTACCTGGGATCAGTCAAGCGGCTGATATCCCTCATAGGTTCAGTGTCCAACGAAGTGATAACGACGCACTTCCTGCAAGGTCTGCCGCCGGAGGTGCGGCTAACAGTACGTAACAGTGCTGGAGATGAAACTCTCTCCTTGGAGCGAGCCGTCGCCGTCGCTAGGTCAACGTTGGCGATGGCGGCCACGGAGAGAGCGACTGCATCGGTGGCTGTCGTCCAGCCGCCGCCATCATATGTACAGCAGCAGCGGGGAGCCAGAGGGACGGGTCGCCGTCCACCACTGCGGTGTTGGACCTGTAACCAGGTAGGCCACATCGCCCGGCTCTGCCCAAACGGGCACGGCGACGGCGCTACATCAGCGCCACGGGCTCCGCCGTCGCCAGCTGCCGCAGTGACCCAAGAGCCCCCATCATCGACATCAATGTAAATGGGCGCAAGTGCCGAGCACTCGTCGACACAGGGTGCAGCGAGACAGTGGTGTGGAAGGGCATGGTGTCCTGCTGGGAACGGAGTGACGCCAGCTTGGTCGCTGTCAACGACAGCCCGGTGCTGTGCTGTGGGCGGGCTGTGGTCAGCCTTGGAGTGCGCGGGGCGACAGTGAGTGTGCGGGCGGTCGTCGTACCGGCCCGGTTGCTGGGCGTAGACGTGTTGCTGGGCATGACCGGCATTGACGCCCTGCAGGGCGTGAGTGTAAGTGGAGGATCCGTTCGCTTCGGGAGCGACAACCCAGTTGCGAGCGTCGACACGGCTGCTGTGGTGCAGCGTGAGGCCCCGCCGGAGCGGGAGGTGTGTCGTGCGGTCGACACGGCTGCTGTGGTGCAGCGTGAGGTCCCGCCGGAGCGGGAGGTGTGTCGAGCGGTCGACACGGCTGCTGTGGTGCAGCGTGAGGCCCCGCCGGAGCGGGAGGTGTGTCGAGCGGTCGACACGGCTACTGTGGTGCAGCGTGAGGCCCCGCCGGAGCGGGAGGTGTGTCGTGCGGTCGACACGGCTGCTGTGGTGCAGCGTGAGGTCCCGCCGGAGCGGGAGGTGTGTCGAGCGGTCGACACGGAGCCGGAGCTAAGGATTGACGAGACTGACTTCACGGCTGTGTTCGATGATGTGTGGACAGTCCGTTGGAAATGGGCCGGTGGCGTGGCTCCGCCCCCGCTTGGAAACTCGATAGCTCAGTACGGTGTGCCGAGTTGTGCGCGTGAAAAATTCGATGCAGAGCTGGCGCTGTGGATTAGTGAGGGCTGGCTGCGCGAATACGATGAGACGATGTACGGTCCCGCACAGGGATTGATCCCGTTGATGGTGGTTACTCAGGCAGCGAAGGACAAGGTGCGGCCGGTGTTAGATTATCGGGAACTCAATCAACACCTGACACGTCACACAGCCGACGCTGACGTCTGCGTGGAAGAGCTGCGAAGGTGGCGACGTCACGGACGCCGGGTCGCTGTCCTGGATCTGAAGAAAGCTTTTCTTCAGCTTCGTGTGGACCCGGCCCTGTGGCCGTACCAGACAGTCATCGTGCAAGGGCGGCGGTACTGCCTGACCAGGGTCGGCTTTGGGCTCAGTATCGCGCCTCTGATCATGAAGGCTGTGGTCAGGAAGGTGCTCGCACAGAGCCCCGGGTTGGCAGAGGCAGTGCTGCCTTACGCCGATGATCTGCTGGTCAACGAAGCGGTGGTCTCGGCTGATGAGGTTGCCGAGCACTTCGCTCGATTCGGGCTCACATGCAAGCCGCCGGAGCGGGTCGCGACCGGTGCACGTATGCTGGGCCTTCGTGTCGCCGAGAGCGACGGGCCGGCACTCCAGTGGAGTAGGGACGGGGAGTCACCAACGCAGGCTCCACCCGTGCTAACGCGGCGATCTGTCTTCGCGTGGGCCGGCCAGCTGACATCTCATGTGCCGGTCGCAGGCTGGCTGCGGCCGGCCGCTGCATGGATGAAGCGGACTGCCAACCGCCTCAGTCCGGACTGGGACACTCCGATCGTCAGCGAGGAACTACAACGTGAGGTGGATGAGGTGTCACGGCGGTTTCGAGCATGTGACCCGGCACGCGGCCAGTGGTGTGTGACAGGGACGAGCGTCGTGGTGTGGACCGACGCCAGCTCCATCGCCCGCGGTGTCGTGCTCACTGACCCTGACACGGGCGCCATCATCGAGGACGCGTCCTGGCTGCGTGCCGAATCGGAGAGGGACGTGCACATCAATATCTCAGAACTGGATGCCGCTCTCAACGGTGTCAACCTGGCGGTAGCATGGGGCTTCCGTCGCCTGACGCTCCGGACAGACTCGGTGACGGTGCACCGCTGGCTGAGTGACGCGCTGTCGGGTAAGGCAAGGCTGCGAACCAAGGCGCAGTCCGAAATGCTTATCCGACGGCGCGTGGCTGTTTTCCGTCAGCTCGTCATCGAGTACGAACTGGAGGTCACTATCGAGCTGGTCGCGTCAGCGGTCAACCGTGCTGATGAGGTGACGCGGGTGCCCAACGCCTGGCTGCAGACTGCCGACCAGCCAACCACTGATTCGTCCAAAGCACAACCGGTGGCTGTCGCTGCCATCACAAGTGCCTCAGCGAGTGACATCCGCACCATCCACGAAAACATCGGTCACCAAGGAGTGAGGAGAACGTTGTGGTACGCCCGACGTGAGCTGGGGGTGAGGCGGGTGTCAAAACCAGCTGTGCGAGACGTGGTCAGACGATGCCAGACGTGTGCCTCGATTGACCCGGCGCCGGAGCGCTGGCCCGGTGGGTCACTCGGAACAGAACGCACGTGGGATCGCCTGGCCATGGATGTCACCCACGTGCACGGCCACCCATACCTGACGCTGGTGGACTGCGGGCCGTCGAGGTACGCCATATGGCGACGGCTTCGCCGGGCAGGAGCTCTGGAGATTGTGAGTGAGCTGGAGAACGTGTTTCTAGAGCGTGGAGCCCCGGCGGAAATACTCACGGACAATGCGACAGAGTTCCGTGGCCGGGTCATGTTAGCGTTCGCGGCTCGCTGGGACGTATCCATCCGGTTCCGCGCTGCCTACGAGCCCGGCGGGAACGGCATCGTCGAGCGCCATCATCGTACCATCAAAGTGATGGTGGCCCGGCAGTCCTGCTCCGTTGCTGAAGCAGTCCATCGATACAACGTGACACCGAAGGATGGCAGTGACCCGGCCACAGCTCCAATCAACGGGGTGCTTCGACACCCTGGCCGAGACGTTGACGTGACGCCCCGCAGAACCTCAGACGAGCCTGGTGACGCCCTGCCGCTGAAGAAACCCGGTGTATACCAGGTAGGGGACAAGGTGTGGGTTCGGCGGCGGGGCGACCGATGTTTTGTAAAGTCAGACGAGGGTATTGTGACAGGCGTCGTTTCGGCCCAGACAATCGAAGTCGATAATGTCCCACGACATGTGCGAAACCTCCGACATCGGTTGACCGTCCCTGAATGTCCGAGGCCAGGGGCTCTGCGAGCGCCAACGGTGGAGTGGTCTGATGACAGCGAGTGTGATGGCGTGTGTGTGTCGCCAGCTCCGAGTGATGTGACGGAGTCGGACACGCGGCCGCCCAGCGTCGCTCAGTCCCCGGACCCCGATCCACCGACCGGGTCCGATGTGTCCGCAGACGAGAGTGAAACGTTCGTGCCTGCGACGCTGCGGCGTGGTACGCGTGTTCGAAGAGAGCCGGAAAGATATGGCGATGGTGTGCCAGAGGATGTAGTTGATGCGTTGATTGAATGACATGTAACATGTAGAGTAATGTGGTTCTTCAGAACCAGGGGGTGATGTAGCGTGACGCAAGGATGAATGTGAGCCGTATAAGTGTGAGTCAGCTTCAGCGTCAAGCTGTGAACCGGTGACCCAGCGTTGGTCATAGCCGCCGGCATCTGATGCCGGCAGGGCCGAGTTACACCCTGCAAGTAGCTGGGCCGGGCATGACGTATGGGAGCATGATTGGCTGGTTATGATGTGAGATATATGACGTATGACAGCGCGATTGGTTGGTGATGATGTGAGATGTGTGTCTGCGAGCTGTGGATGTGCCAGGAGGGGGATTGTGAGTTTAGTTGGCTGGAAGGTGTAGAGGAGAGCAGAATAGATCTTCTTCTTGTGCTGGACGGTGACTTTTAAGTCAGTACGACAAGGCGATCCCACGTGCGTTCTGTTCCGAGTGACCCACCGGGCCAGCGCTCCGGCGCCGGGTCAATCGAGGCACACGTCTGGCATCGTCTGACCACGTCTCGCACAGCTGGTTTTGACACCCGCCTCACCCCCAGCTCACGTCGGGCGTACCACAACGTTCTCCTCACTCCTTGGTGACCGATGTTTTCGTGGATGGTGCGGATGTCACTCGCTGAGGCACTTGTGATGGCAGCGACAGCCACCGGTTGTGCTTTGGACGAATCAGTGGTTGGCTGGTCGGCAGTCTGCAGCCAGGCGTTGGGCACCCGCGTCACCTCATCAGCACGGTTGACCGCTGACGCGACCAGCTCGATAGTGACCTCCAGTTCGTACTCGATGACGAGCTGACGGAAAACAGCCACGCGCCGTCGGATAAGCATTTCGGACTGCGCCTTGGTTCGCAGCCTTGCCTTACCCGACAGCGCGTCACTCAGCCAGCGGTGCACCGTCACCGAGTCTGTCCGGAGCGTCAGGCGACGGAAGCCCCATGCTACCGCCAGGTTGACACCGTTGAGAGCGGCATCCAGTTCTGAGATATTGATGTGCACGTCCCTCTCCGATTCGGCACGCAGCCAGGACGCGTCCTCGATGATGGCGCCCGTGTCAGGGTCAGTGAGCACGACACCGCGGGCGATGGAGCTGGCGTCGGTCCACACCACGACGCTCGTCCCTGTCACACACCACTGGCCGCGTGCCGGGTCACATGCTCGAAACCGCCGTGACACCTCATCCACCTCACGTTGTAGTTCCTCGCTGACGATCGGAGTGTCCCAGTCCGGGCTGAGGCGGTTGGCAGTCCGCTTCATCCATGCAGCGGCCGGCCGCAGCCAGCCTGCGACCGGCACATGAGATGTCAGCTGGCCGGCCCACGCGAAGACAGATCGCCGCGTTAGCACGGATGGAGCCTGCGTTGGTGACTCCCCGTCCCTACTCCACTGGAGTGCCGGCCCGTCGCTCTCGGCGACACGAAGGCCCAGCATACGTGCACCGGTCGCGACCCGCTCCGGCGGCTTGCATGTGAGCCCGAATCGAGCGAAGTGCTCGGCAACCTCATCAGCCGAGACCACCGCTTCGTTGACCAGCAGATCATCGGCGTAAGGCAGCACTGCCTCTGCCAACCCGGGGCTCTGTGCGAGCACCTTCCTGACCACAGCCTTCATGATCAGAGGCGCGATACTGAGCCCAAAGCCGACCCTGGTCAGGCAGTACCGCCGCCCTTGCACGATGACTGTCTGGTACGGCCACAGGGCCGGGTCCACACGAAGCTGAAGAAAAGCTTTCTTCAGATCCAGGACAGCGACCCGGCGTCCGTGACGTCGCCACCTTCGCAGCTCTTCCACGCAGACGTCAGCGTCGGCTGTGTGACGTGTCAGGTGTTGATTGAGTTCCCGATAATCTAACACCGGCCGCACCTTGTCCTTCGCTGCCTGAGTAACCACCATCAACGGGATCAATCCCTGTGCGGGACCGTACATCGTCTCATCGTATTCGCGCAGCCAGCCCTCACTAATCCACAGCGCCAGCTCTGCATCGAATTTTTCACGCGCACAACTCGGCACACCGTACTGAGCTATCGAGTTTCCAAGCGGGGGCGGAGCCACGCCACCGGCCCATTTCCAACGGACTGTCCACACATCATCGAACACAGCCGTGAAGTCAGTCTCGTCAATCCTTAGCTCCGGCTCCGTGTCGACCGCTCGACACACCTCCCGCTCCGGCGGGACCTCACGCTGCACCACAGCAGCCGTGTCAACCGCTCGACACACCTCCCGCTCCGGCGGGGCCTCACGCTGCACCACCGCAGCCGTGTCGACCGCTCGACACACCTCCCGCTCCGGCGGGGCCTCACGCTGCACCACAGCAGCCGTGTCGACGCTCGCAACTGGGTTGTCGCTCCCGAAGCGAACGGATCCTCCACTTACACTCACGCCCTGCAGGGCGTCAATGCCGGTCATGCCCAGCAACACGTCTACGCCCAGCAACCGGGCCGGTACGACGACCGCCCGCACACTCACTGTCGCCCCGCGCACTCCAAGGCTGACCACAGCCCGCCCACAGCACAGCACCGGGCTGTCGTTGACAGCGACCAAGCTGGCGTCACTCCGCTCCCAGCAGGACACCATGCCCTTCCACACCACTGTCTCGCTGCACCCTGTGTCGACGAGTGCTCGGCACTTGCGCCCATTTACATTGATGTCGATGATGGGGGCTCTTGGGTCACTGCGGCAGCTGGCGACGGCGGAGCCCGTGGCGCTGATGTAGCGCCGTCGCCGTGCCCGTTTGGGCAGAGCCGGGCGATGTGGCCTACCTGGTTACAGGTCCAACACCGCAGTGGTGGACGGCGACCCGTCCCTCTGGCTCCCCGCTGCTGCTGTACATATGATGGCGGCGGCTGGACGACAGCCACCGATGCAGTCGCTCTCTCCCTGGCCGCCATCGCCAACGTTGACCTAGCGACGGCGACGGCTCGCTCCAAGGAGAGAGTTTCATCTCCAGCACTGTTACGTACTGTTAGCCGCACCTCCGGCGGCAGACCTTGCAGGAAGTGCGTCGTCATCACTTCGTTGGACACTGAACCTATGAGGGATATCAGCCGCTTGACTGATCCCAGGTAGGCATCCACAGACTCGCCCGGTTGTAGACGTCGGTGATACAGCTCATACATAGCCGCGTCGGGTCCCAATGCAAATGCACGATGCAGTTTTTGGCGGACGATTGCAGCATCCCGCTGCTCGGTGGAGGAGAGGGTGGCCCACACCTCGTACGCCTGGTCCCTCAGGCGTGTGGGTATGACAGCGGCCAGTGACACACGACGCAGGGCACACAGCTGTGTCGCCTGCTCCAGCCATCTGACGACGTCACCGCTGCCGTCGAACTCCGGTATTGCCCGCAGATCGAATGCAGGCGCAGGAAACTCTGGTTCCATGGTATTGGTACCAGCTACCGGTGCACCACTGCCCTCTTCTACGTCAGACATAATCACAACACTTAGTCGAGAAGGCCGAAATAGCTTGTCGTACTGACTTAAAAGTCACCGTCCAGCACAAGAAGAAGATCTATTCTGCTCTCCTCTACATCTTCCAGCCAACTAAACTCACAATCCCCCTCCTGGCACATCCACAGCTCGCAGACACACATCTCACATCATCGCCAACCAATCGCGCTGTCATACGTCATATATCTCACATCATAACCAGCCAATCATGCTCCCATACGTCATGCCCGGCCCAGCTACTTGCAGGGTGTAACTCGGCCCTGCCGGCATCAGATGCCGGCGGCTATGACCAACGCTGGGTCACCGGTTCACAGCTCGACGCTGAAGCTGACTCACACTTATACGGCTCACATTCATCCTTGCGTCACGCTACAATTGCATTGCTGATTCCATCTATTGTGTATGTGTATATACAATACAGTTCTGCAGCGAAACATATATGGTACCGGTCATTCTTGTGTTTTCAAATGTTAGGTACATTACATCGATGCCTCCTGTAAAAATGGCAGCATGAAAGCCGCTCCAGCATGACGTGTGACTACGAGTGCATGTTGAATGTCATATGCACAAATGTCATACACGTAAGCTTAGCGACCGACATACATATGCCAATGCATGCAGCGGTCTATTAATGCTATTGGTACTTCACCGCACTTAATGTGTGCACAAGCACACCCATATTTCCCAAAACATAACTCATTAACTAATCAAACGCACGTGACCTCCTGTGGATAGCTCCCCCGGTTACCTCCCTGAGCCGCGCACATCACGTCACTAGGTCTGCAGTCTAAATGCCGTCACGGAGCAGCGGCTCCTTCCTGCGGCCTCTCGGCGCCACCGAGCGTGGTTCCGTTCCGGCCCCGTCAGCGGCGTCCCAAGGACCGACACCGGGCCCTGATCCACCGGCAGGCGGACGGGGGGGGGGGGGGGTACCTGTCGGGGGGGGGGGCGGACCGGGCGCCCACCGTCCGATTGGGGCCGATAGGGCCGCGCCAGGCAAACACGACCGACCGCCGGCGTCATCCATTTAACTAATGCGCCGGCTGGGAGCCGCCGCCGCCGGCCGGCCGGCGATAAAATCGGCGAACAAAGCCGCCGGACCGGCCGATCCAGAGGTGCACACCGCCGCCAGAACAGACTCCACCAGAGGTGCAGACCGCCGCCAGAACTGACTCCACTAGAGGTGCAGACTGCTGAGCGAACAGACTCCACCAGAGGTGCAGACTGCCGCCAGAGAAGACTCCACTAGAGGTGCAGACTGCTGAGCGAACAGATTACTTGATTAGCATTATGGTGGGCAGTAATGCTCATTGGCCAACGCAACTTTGCAATTTGGAGAAATGATGCTGAGTTATTTTGATATATTTCACGCAGCCTGAGCTACTTGCAGATAGGGCTGAAATATCAAATTTTTTTGAAGTATGTGCGCCCCCCCCCCCAAAAAAAAAACACACACACAAGCAGCAGCACGTTTTGACAAAATTGGTCAGGCGAGCTGCACTGAAGTGCTAAAGATAATGTTTGAATAATAATGTTTTCATTCAGGCGCAAAACTACCTAAACTTCAAATCGTAACGTCATCCAAGATCAATCGTTTGGGCTTTGAAGACATTTGTTACGGTGCGAAAAGTATTTGGCAATCAGTTGCAATTTGGTATACATCAAACATAAAAAGTCGTCTATTATTGCAGACAATAGTTGCTTTGAACATTGTTCATTTTCTGGGTAATGCTAATTGCCTAAGATTATAAGTTAATATGCTCATGAGCCTTTTACTACGCAAAAAAAGAAACTATAATGAAAACAAGTTACCTAACTTCGCTGATATCTACGTCAAATAATGGAACGTCCATCAGTCAAATACCATTCAATATCAAACGATAAAGAAATAAAAGCATTGTTCTCTTATTAACACTCAAAGCGCTCGTCATTCAGTCTGCTAATAACAAGAGCGGCAGATAGCGTCGGTAAGGCCGGGGTACTCCTGCAGCGACAAAACTCCTCTGCAATCACTCCCCCCACACCGTGTGACCCCTCACACTCCGCGCCCCACGCCCGTGTTGTCCCAGTCGCCCCACGTCCGCGCTGGCTCGGCTCGAGCTCCCCACGCCCGCGTGCGAGCCAGGGCGGCCGCCGGCAATTAGGAGAGATGAAGGCCCGCTCATTAATTCGTCACGGCTCCATGTGTTGAGGGTGCCACCGTGTGGGGAGAGGCCTCCGGAGAGAGAGCTGGGCAGAGCAGGGAGCGGCGCGGCGTGGGCAGCAGAGAGGTCGGCCGAGAGAGCGAGAACTGATGGACGCACAGATTAGCGCGATGCTGCGCACGTGAGGAGGGGAGCGTGCTACCTCAGAGAAACGTGCAGTGGCTGTTGAAGGAGTTTCGGAGCTGACACAGACATTTAATGGAAATGGTAAAAAACACACTGAAAAAAAGGTTTTGATGAAGAAGCAGCATGACATTTAAAAAAAAAAACAGAATTATGTATTAGAGGTGGCAAAAGATGAAAATTTTGGGAACCAGACTCGAACCAGACCCGGCTGGACATTTCTGGAACCAGTCGGACCCGGTCTTTGTTGGAATCGGAACCAGTTGGACCCGTTCCCCAAAAGTCAATTAATACAAACTACTTGTAGGTATCATTAGTTGCATCATGTAAAACAGCCTATTTCCCACTGGGAATACTCATGAGCTACGGTGTGCAAAGAAACATTCACTTCATTCGCTTAATATTTAGCAATAGTGTGTGGTGCGTAAGATGTATAGTTTATGGTAGGACCCGGTTGGACCCGTCAGAAAATTTCCAGGAACCGGTCTGGACCCATATGGGTCCAGACTGGTTCTTTGGACCGGGTCCTCGGGTCCACATTTTGCCACCTCTATTATGTATGTAATAGAAGGAGAGAGAGAGAGGGGGAGGGGAGGGAGGGAGGGAGGGAGATAGAGGGATAGAAAAAGAGAGTAGGTATACCTGCGAATGAAGGCTGCTGAAATCTTGCCGTTCTACTTCTGTACATCAATTTAGCTTTACTCATACATCATCAAATAAATAATGAAAAATGACTTTATCTCAGAAGATAAATACCGCACTGAATATCCCCAGATTTAAGCCAGATGTGGTCCAAATCTTATCAATTAAACTGAACACCAAGCAATGACAGTGAATTTCCCGGGTTCTGAAATGAACGCCCCTTCATTAAGAAGGCGCAGAGGACGCTGTCACGTCGGCTGAGGTCATTTCCCGAATTCTGCCAATATCACCGACCTACATAGTTTCGGCGATCAGCAGTGCCTCGCTCACATGCACAGGATATCCTATTATGCACCCATGATCGACATGCAGGCAGCGCCTTTGCAGCAGTCAAAAGGAGTGAGTCTGGAAACATATCGCTCGACATTTATATTCTGCGGGCCACATACATTATAGCGGTGGCCTGCAGGCTGCAGCGCTGTGTTGCCGGCCCGTATAAGTGCATTCACCAACTGCGCTCATGCATGCACGTGTGAAATATGAATGTCGTGGGGTCATCTATGGCAGTACATGGGGCACGAACGAACACCGTACCTACATACAACCATCAACCATGCAAGAAATATGATGTTTTGTGCGACAGGGCGCAGGGTATTTGCTGCCTAGTTAACGCCTACACAACCATAAGGCACCACTGTATAGGTACCGGCTTAATCGAAGTTGCAGCTTGTCGTCACCTTAACCCTCGCCGGCACAGGGGGGGGGGTTGATGCGACCCCCCCCCTAAGGTTTTTTCGCAAATAACTCGCGTAAAAAGCGGCCGATCGCGACGAAACTTTCAGTACCCTCGCATTGATCAATTTTACACGTTCCCTGAAAATTTCATGACCCTGACCCCAGCGACCTTTGACCTGTGACCTCTTTTCCGTGACCATGTTTGGCCGAAATCGCGATTCGGCGTATGTCGGCTCGCATTAGCCGCGCGTTTGCAAGCTTTTCGTGGTTTCAAACGTTCAAACATGTGATTTGATGTTGCTCCCATACATTAGGGTGGGTGTCAAGGTCACCTGAAGGTCAGGTCAGGTCATTGACCTTTGGTGACCTCGGGTGACCTCGGTTCACTTTTTCGAGTTTTACATGTTTTTAGGCTAGTTTTTGGAGCTGAATTCGAATTTAGCAACCATTTGAACATTTACGAAGTAGTTTTGGTGCCTTCGTAACTTGTTACGAAGCTGCCAGAGGCGGTTGACACGTATTACGAATACCCGTCACAACCCCTACCGGTTGACCTGACCTGACCTGACCCGACCTGGTCTAAATGCTTAAAAACATCATCTCTGATCAAAACTAACACGATATTCGTGATCAGCACCCCGGAAAACCACATAGCAGCCACACTTTACGACTTTCTAACAGGTCCCGATTTTCCCTGTTTTCGGGTCATTGACCTGACCTGGAAGGTCACCCGATGACCTAGGACCTTAAAATTTGGTATCATCGGCTTCGTCTCGTGACGGGCAACACGCTCGTTTTTTCCGCGAAGCTCTAGCTCGATCAGGGGCCAAACGCGAGGGGGGGGTCGTACCAACCCCCCCCCCCCCCTTGTGCCGTCGAAGGACGCAAAATGGCCTGTGCCGGCGAGGGTTAAAGCTGCCACCCGGCGACTTCCTGTTCACAAGACACATATAGCAATGCAACGTTTCATGTCAGTTCGTTTACTGTATTCCGTTGAAATTTGCTCATATAACGGACTGTACCCGGTATGGAACGATGCAATTGTGCGGCGCAGGGGTTGGCCGTGGCTGTTGTACGTAAATCAGTGCGTCGTGCACGTACATAAATATTATGCTATCTGTGCGCAGGTGAATAAGTCTGTGCAGCGTGCGCGTATATTTGCACGCATTCGGTGGCACATACGGAAATGTATACGGGTGTTTGTGCACGCCTGTGTTGGTTCTCGGTTGGCCCGTGCCGCTAACCCGACAGACCATTAGTTCTGGGCGCCGACGGACCATTAATTCCACCCACACGATCGGACCAATACGCCGGGGCCGGGACCGGGCCGTCACCATAGCTGCACCAGCCGTAAGCCGGGAATTGGGCCGTCACCATAGCTGCACTAGCCGTGAGCCGGGGTCGGTGATCGGGCCGTCACCACCGGAGCACCAGCCGTGAGCCGGGGTCGGGGATCGGGCCGTCACCACTGGAGCACCTGCAGTGAGCCAGGAAGGCCGCCTTACTGGGTAGAACAGATGCATACTACATGAGGTTTGGCGCTCCGCGGTCGGCAGTTTGTAGCGTGAGGTGGCATTTTACGCTGCTCATAACAAACCGTGCGGTCCCATTCTTTTGGATTAAGTTTGTGTGATGCGCTGGCATATAATGACACTGATCTTACACTAATAGTGCATGGTCACGAGGTCCTTTGACCTATGGAAGTTCGCGGAACGACGCCAGCATGGTAGTAAATCATTCGGCTTAGTGCACCAACAGGTTTGACACAACAGTCCCAAACAGGCCACATAGCGATGGTATGTGTACCACGGGCCTGGTTCAGGCCAGATATGGACAGCCATGGTCGCCCCTTTTAGTACCCACTGCGTATCGATCAGATCACCGATACCAGATTAGGTAACCGTTACCTACTTGCCCCGGACATCC